>NW_028263237.1:0-7500 GCF_982192425.1 Myodes glareolus
TTTCCTTGTTTCTCGGTTTGTTTATATATTCTCTCTCTCTCTCTCTCTCTCTGTTTATTTAAAAAAAAATATTTATTTTTATCTTATGTGCATTTGTGTTTTGATCATGGCTCTCAGGTCCCTGGAACTGGGATTACAGACAGCTGTGAGCTGCCATGTGGACATGTGGATGTGGATACCGGGAATTGAACCGAGGTCCTCTGGAAGAGCAGTCAGTGTTTAACCGGGAAACTATCTCTGCAGCCCAACACGGAGAGTCTCTCTACATAGTCCTGCCTGGAAAACATGACCTTCAGAGTTCACAGAGTTCACTTTGCCCCCTGAGTAAAGGTGTTGTGCTTCCTTTTAATGTATAGCTTGTTTTGTGTGTGTGTGTGTGTGTGTGTGTGTGTGTGTGTGTGTGTGTGTGAGAGAGAGAGAGAGAGAGAGAGAGAGAGAGAGAGAGAGAGAGAGAGAAAGTTTCATTATGAAATCAAAAGTCAATCAACAACAGTGAACTTTTTATTTATTGTTTGTTTGTTCATAATTTATTTATTTATTGACAGTCAGTCCAGAATGATCCTTGCAAAAAGATATCCATCATGACTGACTTTCCCTTTCAGGAGGGAGCTTTCTGGTAAACTATGAAGCCACAGTTTCTAGTGCCTGCTTCCCACAAGTCCTTTTCCCAAGGTCAGGCATTCTCTTTTGAGGAACTCTCAGGTCCTGACATTAACATATGACCGGCGGCTATTGTCAAGGCCAAAGCTGTGGCTACACTTACTCCTCAGCCCCTCCCTGACCTGACCTGAGAAGCCACACCCCATGCCAGTTCACAGGCCTCCCTCTCTTCATCTAAGTAACTAAACAGCATAAAATGTGGAATCTCTTCTCAATAAAATGCTGCTGCTGGCAGCCATTCGATGAATTCATTCTCAGATCTTGTCTTTACAACCTCTTTGTGTCACCCACCCAAAGCAGGAGTCAGGAGGTCGCTGTCCAGCAGGGTCGACTTCTTTCCAAGTTGCAGTCAGTCTGATCTCTGGGCAAAGAGAAAAGAAAGCAATTGCTTTCTACTGGAACAGTTTTAATCGTATTCTAATGAATTAATAGTCAGCTATTCCCAGCCTTATTTACCACTGGATGACCAGCGGGCGCCTTCCTCTCACCACACTAGCCCCCTTGTCTCCCGGCCCCATCTGTACATGTCACGCACAGAAGGGGAAATAAAGAGATGAGCAAACAAGTAGACTTCTTGAAAAAGTAAGGAACTGGGGCTGGAGAGATGGCTCAGAGGTTAAGAGCATGTCCAGAGCTTCTGAGTTTGATCTGGTGATCTCTTCTGGCCTGCAGACATATATACAGAATAACTAATTAGATAGATAGATAGATAGATAGATAGATAGATAGATAGATAGATAGATAGATAGACAGACAGACAGCCAAATGGATGAATGGATGGATGAATGAATGAGTGAATACATAAATAAAAAATAAAACAATTCACAGAATTAACCTGTCATAACAATTTGCAAAACCTCTCCAACACCCGGAAGTTGTTACATGACTCGTGGAAGGTCTGTGATAAGAAATCTTTGTGTGTGCCCCAAATTTGAAGATATTGGCTATCCTGTAAATAGATCCCTCGTTTCGGTCAATTCTGTCTGTCTGTCCACCCTGGGGGAGTATTTTGTGACGTTCACGCAGAAAGGCAGGGGAATTGCGAGTGATGTAGCACTTTCGTTCTCAGTCATTAGATGTAACTTTGCAGTAGTCCTTGGACCTTAAAGAGGTTGCTGCTGTGTGTGTTCCTTTGCACCTAATGAAATAGTGTGGCAGTTACCTACCTACTCGTTCAGTACAAATAGTCTATATTGTCAACTGACTACACGATGGCAGTGCCTGGGATTCTCTGTAGCGAATCCCTTAGGGAAATGCAGTTCAGACTTGCTCAGTACTACCAAGTTTGAAACAGTACATGAGGGAAGCTCTCCCAGCATGAGACAAGTTGGGCAACAGAAACCTTAACAGATGATCTCATGCATTGAGCCAAATACTTCCCTCGTTAAAGTAGGTAGGTAGGTTGTCTCCCCCACCCCCAATTCTGTTTCGGGATTAAGGTCTGTCTGAGAATCCGTGATCAAGGAAAGCCAATGCAAAATCCCCAGGGCAGGGTTTGAAACCACAGAGAGAGGGCGGCGTGTCGCTTACTGTTCTGCTCAGCCAGCTTTCCTCTATGGCCCAAGCTCACATGCCCAGGGATGGCACTACTTACCACCTTCCAGAGGAGTGAAACCTCCTAAATCAGTTAGCCACATGCTAGTGTCAGTGGAGTCACATCCGGAGTATGATTTGGCTTTCGAGTATGACTTCTTCCTTGGTTCTGTCACCCGAAATCCTACTGCTCTGACCCCCAGAGACACAGCCAATAAACCCTCTTGCTTTGAAAGCCAAAGGGTGAATCTAGATGCTGCTGTTGTTTACAAGGAAGACCAAAGGGAAGTCATCCCAGTTCCTCCCGTTTTTTCCCACCACAGGCTACACGGAATAAGCAATACTCTTGGAAGCAGGTGTGGACCATCCCGGCCCAGTAAGAAAAAGGCTCAGCTGCACCGCAGAGCCTGGCACTCTCAGACAAACAACAGCTAAAGCTTTAACTCAGGAAACAGATGTATGTTCTGGCCTAAGACCCTTTACTGGGCCCTAAGGGAGACTGGCATGCCTCAGTCGATAAGAGTTCTTGTTCCTTCCTTCACTCCCTAGCAGCTAGCTACCTCAGGTACACTCTTCTACTAAAATCTATACAAGAATCTTCACCTGTTACATCATTTAAGTAAAATGACCACTTGTAGGGAAAAAAGAAAGCCAGAAATATAAGCGTCATGGTTTTAAGGTTTTAAAATGTGTTTTAAAAATTGTAAAATTCTGCTCCAAACAGCGGTTGTTCTAAATGTTGATTAAAAATGAGACTGCATCATAATGAAGTAGACTGTGGAAAGTTACTTCAGAAGTGTTGCATCCCCAGAGTGACAGGGGCATCAGAGCTGCCGTGCTATCTATCTATCTATCTATCTATCTATCTATCTATCTATCTATCTATCTATCTATCTATCTATCTATCATCCATCCATCCATCCATCCATCTATCTATCTATCTATCTATCTATCTATCTATCTATCTATCTATCTATTGCGTATACAACAGTCTACTTCCATGCATGCCCACAGAGCAGAAAAATGCGCCACCAGGTTTCTTTCTTTCTTTCTTTCTTTCTTTCTTTCTTTCTTTCTTTCTTTCTTTCTGGAAGAGCAGCCAGGGCTCCTGACCTCTCAGCCATCTCTCCAGTCCCACTGCTGTGCCTTTACAGATGGCAAAAACAAGGAATGATGCACTGTGTGTTCCTAACAATAGAGAATGCATCGTAAGGATTTCATTTTAAAGTTGACCGCTTTAGAATGAGACTTAATGAGAAGCTAGCACGGAATCCTCTCAAAAATAATTCACCATCCACCTTATCTCAGCCCAACACAGTCTCCACCAGCATTAGACTAACTAACTAACTAACTTAATGACCTCCAACCCTGTAGGATGTTTTGGGTCAAGTTTTGTCTGAGTTTTTTTTTTAAAAAAAAATTGCCAGGCGGTGGTGGCTCACACCTTGAATCCCAGCACTCCACTTGTGAGTTTGAGGCCAGCCTGATCTCCAAGAGCTAGTTCCAGGACAGGCACCAAAAGCTACAGAGCAACCCTGTCTCGAAAATCAAAAAGAAAAAAAAATGTGTGCTGTTCTAGAAAATGCCCTTTCCCTCTGAACACGGCCCCTCCACACAGCTCTGACAATGCGGGAAGATGCAGAGAGCCCAGTTGGTCCCTCGGCCTGATAAGTCTGCCTCCGTGCATTTGCAACAGCTGTTCTGGGGCTGAGGGGTAGCTATTCATCTCTTGCCACTCAGAGTCAAATTCCCTTCAGTTTAGCCTTCCCTAAGTGCTTGTTCACTTCAGAGGACTCAACCCTCATCCTCCATATCATCCTGGAATAATTTGTTGGCAGGCTTTATTTCTCATATTGCTGAGTATGAATATCTGTTCATAAGAGCAAGGGCCATTTCTGAAAAAAGAATGAGTGTTCAGCCAACTCCCCATGGGTGGAGGGAGTCGTGAAAAAATTTTAATGAACCAAAGAGAGAGAAATTTCTGGTTTTGGAAAGAGGAGATACTGAATGGCTTCCTCTGTGGTGTCACGAGACAGACTCTTGGAAAGCAAACCTCAGCTTGCACTCAGTCAGTTCAGGGAGAAATAGTTGCAAGGAGGTAAAGGCCCATGCCCGATGACATCGTCAGTCCCTTCTCTGGAAACTCTACCGTATCCCGGAGAGCTCTCAGAATCTTGTGATGTCACTTGTGTCCTAGAAACGCCAACGGCCCTCAAGACACACTCTTTCAATATCTGTAAGACTCCTCGCTTCTAGACATGTCGTCTAGACTGATGAGTCTACTTGGGAGAGAGAACGGAGATCGTGAGGAGGCCAGAGTGAGGGAAGAAGAAAGCTGGCCCCAGATCTCACAGGGAACCATGGAGCAATCAGTGGTCCTGGGAAGAGAAAGTGAGTTAGTTAGTTCCCCACTAGCAGGGACTAGAGAGATTGCTGGACGTGATGGCCTTGAGCCTTCCAGGGCTAGGGTTCAGGAACTGGGGGTTTTCTGGGATGTTTGTCTGCGTCCCTAAAGATGCACGGTAGTTGATTGTACAAAGTCAGGAATTGACAAGCATGTAGCCTTTTGCTAGAGATGCTCTTCATTCACGCTGAGTGCCGAAAGGGGTCAGTGAGATTTCAATACCAGCGCTGCTTATCGCCCCCCCCCCCACTCCTTTTTGTTGTGTACCAGTCATAATAGAAAAAGGGAGAGTGAGTCGTGCTCCGCCAAAGCCTGATTTTACCATGCTTTCTATCACAGCCATTAGCAGGGTTGAGGCATCAACCTAAGGTTTCTGGCTTTCCAGTTATGAATGACACCCTGGTCTCCAGGTTCAACCTGAGAACTATTTAGAGACAGTGGGTGAGAGAGTGGGAAGAGACTGCAGTTGTTTTCTTTTTTCCTCTTCTTTTGTCTTTTTCCTTTCTTTTCTTTTTTTTCGTGTTGTTTTGTTTTGTTTTTGAAGAAAGGGTTTCTCTGTGTATCTTGGGCCATCCTAAAACTCACTCTGTAAACCAGGCCATCCTTGAACTCAGAGAGATCTGCCTGCCTCTGCCTCCCCGAGTGCTGGGATGAAAGGCACGCCCCCACCACCACACACAGCCTGGCTGAGAACGCTCCGGGTGTCCTGGGCCGTTAGTAAGTGAGGATGGCTTTGTGTGTGTTGTGAATCTTTATGATGAATCTTTATGTCCTATGCTTCAATGACATGAGTCTGAAGCATCAAGCAAGCGAGTTTGGCACCCACCCCTAGACTACCAGGCTTCTTCTGAGAGCACATGGCTGAGGTCTCTGAATAAGGCTTAGAAAGCTTTGCCCTGGAAAGCAGGTAACGTCTGAGAGACACACACTCTAGAAAGAAGGGAGGATCGACTAATACCCACAGAGGGGGAGACTCAAGTCAGAACCCGCTCGGACAAAGTCTCATCTTTCAGTCACTTCCCGAGCCAAGGAAGAAAGGAAGGACCACAAAGATCTCTCCTTTTGTGTCCTTTGCACACTCTTCTCTCGCTCCGATGGACATTGTGATTCAAGTGGGCCTCGTCCCCCTTTTCCAAGGCATGTTCATTGTGGCTCTAGATCAAGGAATCTGATTTTTGTCGTGTGGCATACTCTATCTCCTCGTTATCTATGACTGAGAATTTTGATGTCTCACAAGTTCATCACACATTTGCAAACTTAGGAAGACCGAAATGAATTCTGCTGAAGTTTTGGGGTAATTTTTATGAACTACGGGACTCACTTTGTTCCGACAGGACACGCACTCACAATCTCTCATCACACCCACATAGTGGAACAACTTTGCGGTTCCTCCATCATGTGCTTATCGCTGTCAGGGAACTGAAAGCCCACCAACCAGCCACCAGCACCGTCTTTCCTTGTTTCTCAGTTTGTTCGTATATCGACATGAAGCATCTCTCTCTCTCTCTCTCTCTCTCTCTCTCTCTCTCTCTCTCTCTCCCCCCCCCCTTGGAACTAGGATTCCAGACAGCTATGAGCTGCCATGTGAATAGAACCTGGGTCCTCTGGAAGAGCAGACAGTGCAGTCATTGCTGAACCGCTAAACTATCTCTCCAGCCTGACATAGCCTTTAGGTACATAGCCCTGCCTGGAAAACATGAGTTTCAGAGTGCACTCTGTCCCCTGAATAAAGTTGTAGGAAATAGTGTCTATTTATCGTTTTTATTCTATTTATTGTTTTGTGGTTTTTTTTTTTTTTTGACAGGGTTTCTCTGAATCTGGAACATGTCCTGGAACTTGTTCTTGTAGACCAGGCTGGCAGCCTCAAACTCTGCCTCCTGAATACTGGGAATAAAGAGGCCTGTATTTAATATACAAATTAATTTAAAATTTCACTCAAGTGTTTATGTGTGTGTGTGTGTGTGTGTGAGAGAGAGAGAGAGAGAGAGAGAGAGAGAGAAAGTTTCATTATGAAATCAAAAATCAATCAACAACAGTGAACTTTTTCTTTATTTGTGTCCTTACTTTATTTCTTCATTGACTTACATTGGAAGTTAGTCAGTACAGAATGATCAGAATGGTAGGGTATCCTTGGGAAAAGAGTAAGAAGATATCGTGAAAGTGTATCATGAAAGTAAGAAGATATCATGAAGATATGTCGAAAGTCCCTTTCGAGAGGGAGAGGGAGCTTTCCCGAGTCCCCCCCCCCGCCCCCCCCCCCCCCCCCCCGTGCCTGCTTTCCAAAAGTCCTTTCCCCAAGGTCAGACATTTTTTAGATAAGCAAGGGTCTCCATTCAACCCCTTTTGAGGAACTTCAGGCCCTGACATTAACATATGATTGGAGTCTATCTCTATCGCCCACTCTTCAGCCCCTCCCTGCCCTGACAGGACCTGAGAAGCCACACCCCACCCCACCGCAGTCCACAGGCCCCTCTTTACCTCACAACTACAGCACAAAATGTGGAATCTCTTCTCCATAAAATGCTGTCTGCAGCCATTCTACAAATTCATTCTCAGATCCTGTTCTTACAACCTCTCGGGGGGGGGGGGGGGGTCACCCACCCAAAGCAGGAGGAGGTCTCTCTCTCTGTGTGTCCAGCAGGGAGGGACATGTTTCTTTCCATGTTTCTTCTTTTCTATGTTGCCGTCAGTCCAGATGTGCTGGTATATGGTCCCAGAGATCTCTGAACTGAGAGAGAGAGAGAGAGAGAGAGAGAGAGAGAGAGAGAGAGAATTGCTTTCTATTGGAACAGTTTTAGGGAATCTGATCAGCTATTGCGCCCAAACCTGCGCCTACCCAACATCAAATTTCATTTCAAATCAAATTCACAACATCAAATTCCATTTCAGTAAGATGGAGGCCA
>NW_028263237.1:20000-37500 GCF_982192425.1 Myodes glareolus
GGGCCTCCTCTTCTTTCCCCACTCGCACAGACCCCACCTTCGAGACAGACGCGCCCGCCGCCGCCGAAGGACCTCCGGCGGCGACGGGCCCCGACGCGTCCGGCGACGCGCCGGAGACGACCGACCGCCGTTTCTCCAAAGGCCGCGCCCGAGAGAGAGGTCACGGGCCCGCGACGCCAGAACCGGATCCCCGGCCCCGAGGAGGGACGGGTCACCGCTGCTCCCCGATCGTGGGAACGCTGCCGGGGAGAGGGGGAGCGAGGCGACTCCACACGGCACGCCGCAACGAGCGACACACACGCACGCGACGCGCACGGCGAGGCCGCGGACGCGGGAACGGCAAAGACGGGGAAGCGCGGGAGGGACCGCTCGCGGCGGGCACGGACGGTGCGGACGGGTGGGACCCGGGAGCCCACCGCCACCCAGCCCCGCTCTTCCCGCTCGGCTCCGCGCCCCGAGGCGTGCGCACACCATCCCCCTCGGGGGAGCGGGGTGACCGGGGGGGGTCCCGCGGCGCTCGGGCGCGCGCACGACGCGGGCCCCTTCGTCCCCCGACCACGGGTAACAACATCCCAGGCTCCGGCACGGCACGCCGGCGTCACGGCACGCTCTCTTTTGCCCCGCGTGGTTCCTCCCCGGACTCGGAGCGAGGAGGCGCGGGCCGCAGCGGGCACACAAACGCTCGGGTTCCCCCCCCAAAAGTCGGGACGCGGCGAGGGGAACCCGGCCAGAGCTACGCGCATCGGGCGGGTCACGGGGCGGGCCGGGGCGACCCAAGGCGGGTCCGACGGGAGACCCCAAGCACGCCCTTTCATCGGATCGCTAGAGAAGGCACTTTTCTCGCTGAGGGCGGGCGGGACGGACCCGACCCGACGAGCCGCCGGCCGCGGCAGCCCCAAGAGCGGGGGAAACGACGCTCGATGATCTCGAACGTGGCGAGGCGGGGGGGGGTCTGCGGTATCGGTAAGGGCTTCTCTTTATCTTTTTCCTTCCGGGGGCGCATTCTCGAGCGTAACGCGGACAGGGGGGACCGGACCGAGAAAAAGCATAAACTACAAACTAGGTCCCCCGAGAGCCAGGCCTCTCCGGCACCACCCACCGGCTCTGCACCGGACGGGGAGGCATTCTAATCGTTTAACATTAAAACCCACCTCGAACGGTGAGAAGAACAGAAAAGGCCGGCCGCGACAGCTCAACACCACCACACGGCGCTCAAAAGCCTACACGGGAGAAGGCAGCGCGTGGTGGGCCGCTCGCCCGATCTCACAGGAGCTCGCGAGAGACGGTTCATCGTCCCCCGCTCACGGAGGGGGGGACGGACGCAGAGAGCCTCTTTCTTACCGCTCGCCTCGACCCCCACACGAACACACACCTTCGCAGAGGAACACCGCCGAAGGCCGGACCGCGCGCGGGAGGGCACACACGTCGGAGAAACGGGAAACGCCGCCGCCGCTCAGTACCGGGCACCTCTGAAGATCGGCCTGGAACGCTCCAGGAGCACCGCGAGGATCGCGAGCGAGGCGCGCGCACACAAAGCCCGTTCGGGAAGGGCGTGTGACGCGGCACACATCGGCCAACCCTCTCCCGGCTCGGAGGGAGGAGGGCCGCACGGGCCACACACGGTGGGCGGAGCGAAACGCGCGAGGGGGGGCAGACGCCGGAGCCCCTGACGCGCCTCACGGGAGCCCCCACGAACCACAGCGGGGAGTGCGGGGGGGCTTTCACAGGGCTCGTGCCGGAGAGACCGCACCCCTGCCTTCCACACACCACCAGTCAAAGGTGGGGAGGACAGACGCGGGGCCCGCTGGCAGAACGAGAAGAGCGGCCGCCATTCGCCATGAATGTCCGTCCCTCGCCTGGCGCGGCTTAGGCCTCCGACCCGAATGAACACAGGGCGAGAGCACCACATCGATCGACAAGCGGAACCGGGGAGAAGCGAGCGAGAGGGCACCACAGACCCGACCGACTGCCACCAAAAAAAAAAAAAAAAAAAAAAAAAAAAAAAAAAAAAAAAAAAAACCCTTCACACACCACCTCCGAAACCAGAAAAAAAAAGCGGAGTGGAGTGGGCCAGCCACGGGGGAAGAAAAGGTGTGCACTCGGGGGGCACATAAGCAAGCAGCAGAAAGCCGGGCTGGGTCACCCTTTCCCCCAAAGGCCTCATGGAGACTCGGGAGCTCCACAACCTGGGGATGGGAAAAAAGTGCACTCGGGAGGCACACGGGAACAGGGGACTGGGGACACCCACCCAGCCCGTGGAGACTCGGGAGCTCCACCGCCTGCTGATCCCCGAAAGGAAAGAAAAAAAAAAAAAGAAAACCCTTCACACACCACCTCCGAAACAAAAAAGAAAACCCTTCACACACCACCTCCGAAAGGAAAAAGAAAACCCTTCACACGCCACCTAAGAAACAAAAAAGAAAACCCTTCACACACCACCTCCGAAACCAAAAAAAAAAAAAAGCGGAGTGGAGTGGGCCAGCCACGGGGGAAGAAAAGGTGTGCACTCGGGAGGCACATAAGCAAGCAGCAGAAAGCCGGGCTGGGTCACCCTTCCCCCCAAAGGCCTCATGGAGACTCGGGAGCTCCCCAACCTGGGGATGGGGGGGAAAAAAAACCCTTCACACCTCCACCTTCAAAACCAAACACAATGGTGGTGGTCGTGGGGAAGAAGCGGTATGTGCACTCGGGAGGCACATAAAAGCAGGCAGCAGAAGGCCGGGCTGGTTCACCCTTCCCCCCAAGGCCTCATGGAGACTCGGGAGCTCCATAACCTGGGGGTGGAGAAAACAGTGCACTCGGGAGGCACACAGGGGACCCACCCAGTCCGTGGAGACTCGGGAGCTCCATCTGATCCCCAAAAGAAACTTGGAAAAAAAAAAAAAAAAAACACCGGGACGGTAAGGGAAGAGCACCGGGAGGCAAGTCCCACCATCCAAACTGCACGGGTGACAACCACGAAGCGGGAACGCCTGACACGCCACGTAGGTTGGGTTAAACGGGAAAAACGACCCAGCGAGGCTCGGAAGAGACCGCAACCTACAGAGTCCTTTCATGTCACCCACTTCAAGGACAGCGTGTCAGCACCTATCTGCAGGTACAATAAGGACAGATAGCAACCACTAGAAGAATGACACCAGGTACAGGGAGCAATTCACAGACCACAGGGGACTCCTGAAAGTGAGGCTGGGTGACATGTCCCAAAAATGTCCCCATAAACAAGAGAACCGACCCTCAAAGGAACAACTGGTCGACCTCATGACCATGAAAGGACCGAGAGAGCGAGGTGGACATGCCACAAAGCCGGGCGCCCAGCCTCCTCCCGGCCGAGGACCCTGCGACCAGCCGCTAGGGATGGAGCAGGGCAAGAAAAAAAAAATACCTGACGGTACAGGAAACCGGGGACCAGTGAACAGAGAACAGAGAAGCCGTGACCGCAGCCTCCTCTCGGCCTCGAGACGACGAGGCCCGCCTCTGAGGACCGAGAGTTCTGGCAAGGAGAAAAACAAAAGAAAAAAAAGAAAAAAATGCTCCGAGGCCACCCAACGAGTACGGACCAGGGAGGCGAGAAAGCCGTCGAGACCACAGTCTCCTCTCGCCCTCAGGATGGCGAGGCCCACCGCTGAGGACCGAGGAAAAAATTAAATAAATAAATAAATAAATAAATAAATAAATAAATAAATAAATAAAGCTCCGAGACCCCCAACGAGTCCGGACCAGGGAGGAGAGAAAGCCGGGACCACAGCCTCCTCTCGGCCTCAGGATGGCGAGGCCCGCCGCCGAGGACCGAGGGTTCTGACAAGGACGAAAATAATCAAAAGCTCCGACACCCCCAACGAGTCCGGGCACGGGCGGCGGGGAAGAGCCGTGATCAACCAGCGCCCCCTCTCGGCCTCGGGTCGCCGGGGACCCAGGGCTCTCTCTCTCTTAGAGAGAAAAGGCGAGGGAAAGACAGCTTTGAAAGCCGGGGTACTTCACCCATCCTGGGCCTGGCCGGACCCGACACCTAGCGGTGGGACGACGCGAACGACTCAAGCCTTCTGGTCGACCCGCTCAAGTCTCCCGGCACCCTCCCCAGCCGTGGCTTTCGTTCGGTTCCATCCCAGACGCACCCATAGGCGACTCTTCCGGCACAACCTCCTACACAGAGACCGTCCCCAAGCACGACACCGACCGCGGGACACGCCCGCCCGCCAGCCGGGACTCTCGTCACTCTTTCCGCCTCACAAAAGCCACTTCGCCCTCCTTGTCGGCGACCGAGGACCAGGAGCGTTGCACAAAACGGCCAACACCGCTAGGTGGCGCCCGACGACCCACCCGACCGACAGAGATCGCTCGCTCGCTCGCTCGCTCGCTCTCGCTCGCTCGCTCGGCCGCGGCGCGCGAGCCTTCTCTGGCGCGACAGAGTGTCCTCCCACGCTCACGCCCGGAGGTGACACGCACCCACGACAGGGCAGGGGACTCCCCGTCGTCGGTTCCCCCACACCCCATCCCCGAACATGGGTGAACGCGGGCTGGCCGGGACGGACGTTCGGGAGGAGCCACGGACGCTCAGGCTACGAAAACGAAAGGAGAAACCGAGACCACAGGCAGCTAGCTAGGAAAACAGGCCAATCGCTCTCCCTCGTGGAGAGGGAGGGAGGGAGGGAGGCTCACGGGAAACAAAGAGTGCGTCTCCACGATCAGTGACAGTATTAAGTGGGCCAGTCGAGGGGCTGCGACACTTAGAGCACGGTGAGAGGGAGAGACCGAGGGACTGAGGGAGACCGAGGACCGAGGGAGGGAGGGAGGTGGCCATGGCAGGCAGTCTCCTGCCATCCGAGTCTCCTTTCAAAGACATAGACTTCACCTTGGCCACTGCTTACTTGCTTGCTTGCTTGCTTGCTTGCTTGCTTGCTTGCCTGCTTGCTTGCCTGCTTGCTTGCTTGCAGTTCTTTTTCTCCACACCACTCCCCACACCCCCGGCACCTACTTCTCAGACTAAATACCGAGTCAGAGAAAACGAAAACAGTCGTGGAATAATGTGTTTGTTTGTGTGTGTGTTTTAAAATATCTCCATTGGATTTCATTTCCAGGAATAATAGGGTCATGCGGATCTGTTGTGAACATTTTCACTTAGGACGGAGAAAATTAAAAGGTCGTTTGATGGATTTCTGGTGGAGGGTCTATTTCCCACCGCGATGAAGATGATCTCCTGATCCTTGTACTTTCAGTTTCTGAGTGCTGCTGGCATGACAGACACGGGCCCTCACACGCGCGTTGACGAGACAGTACTGACTGAGTGACAGCATGGAGCCCGTAGGACAAGGCTTCGGCTTCCCCTTCCCCTCCCACATAAACCAGAAAAATAAATAAATAGATCAATAAATACCCAGAGGCAGAAACATGGAAGCAGCTTCTCAGACCCTTTAGAGAAGGCTCCTGAGGTCTGACTGGGGTGACACACGTGGCAGAGGAGACGACTAGGCCAGGGCTCCTCCCTTCACAACCATCATCCAGGCCCCCAGCACTGCCTGCCTGCCTTCCTCCCTCCCTCCTTCCCTCCTTTTATAAATGCCAGGTTATTTATTTTAATTGACTTATTTTTAATTGCGTTGGGAGGCTAGACATTTTTGGGTTTTCGGGAGTGGACAGACATACGAAAGGAAGGAAGGAAGGAAGGAAGGAAGGAAGGAAGGAAGGAAGGAAGGAAGGAGAGAAAGGATCAGAGCAGTGAATATACAGGTGCACTGTCATTACACCAATGTGGACTGCAGATAGAAAATAAGAGGAAGAAAAAAAGAATAGAATGTCACCAAAAGGTCAGCCTGGTCTATAAAAGTGAGTTCCAGGACAGCCAGAGCTATTCTATGAAATTGCCCGAGTTCAAATCAGCAATTTCCCAACTCCAACAAGAATGTTTACAGGAAAGGCAACAGATAAAGGCCCATCAAAGAAGTCCAGTGGAGCTGTAGGCACACCCTTTGAAACTTCTCTATTGCAAGGTCACAGAGTTAGGAAAGGATCTTGATCTTAAACTTTCCTTAATAGTAAGTCTCTGTGTGTATCATACTCAAGCCAAGTGCCCTCAGAGCTCATGGAAGATGAAACAGAGCTCTACAATAAGAGACGGGTGTTGGGGTGGGGGGGGGATTCACTCAAGAAAATTAAAGCAAAGCCCTACACTAACCCTGGCACACAGTAAAATCAGTCCTATGAGGAAATTTTTAGCTCTAATTGCCCACGTTTTACAAAGGCTTCTAACCGGGAAGTGATGATGCATGCCTTTAGTTCCAGCACGCGGCCTGGTCTCCAAGAGCGAGTTCCAGGACTGACTCAAAAACTAGAGAGAAACCCTGTCACAAAAAAAGAACAAACAAACAAAAAAATCTATTACATAAATCAATAGATGCATACATAGATGGAAGAATAGATGAGAGACAGACAGAAAGAGAGAGAGAGAGAGAGAGAGAGAGAGAGAGAGAGAGACCCAAACCCCATCTTCTGTCTTCTGATGGTACCAGGCTCTCTCCCAGGGGTCACAGAGGAAGGTGGGCAGGCAGCAACGCAGACAGTGTACGTGTGTGATATCAAGCAAGCCTATATGTGATATATAGGGTCTAATAGGGCATTGTCAGTATTACATTGGGGTAGGTCTCAGGAGCACAAGAATCCAAATCTCTGATGTATTCCCTGTCACCAGAAGAGGGCACTAGATCCCCACCATGTGGTTTCTGGAAATTCTCTGCAGTTCTGATTGTTTTCATTGTTCCTCCTGCTTGCCTGTATTTAGTGAGAGAGTGGGTAACACTCCTCCCTGCTTCTCTGTGTGTCTGTGCCTGTCACATCCTGGATAGTCAGAGTGCCCGCCACCTATGCCTGCCTGAGATGTAGCCGGCAGCCCTGGCTGGGGCTGGGGGAAAGGGAGAGAGTGGATTCTCCTGGAGAGCCATGGGCAGAGGCTCTGTGGATTCCCTGCAAGAGGCCTCACTGTTTCAGGTACAGCTGTGACCAGGTCTGAATCCAGGACAGACTCCAAAGCCAGAGAGAATCCCTGTCTCAGAAAATAACAACAACAACAAAAAAATAAGTAAACTAATAGATAAATTGATAGCCAGGCAGAGACTCAGAGAGATGATAAAACACCTCAGAGATCAGGGAGCCCAAGGCAGGCAGGTCACTGCGAGTGTAAGGCTACCTTGTTCTGCAGACTGAGATTCAGGACAGGCAAAATGACACAGATAAATTCTGTTTAAAAAAAATGGTGTTCAGTGCATGCCTTTAATCCCTGCACTAGGAGGCAGAGGCAGATGGATCTCTGTGAGTCTGAGGCCAGTCTTGTCTACAAAGTGAGTTCCAGGGCATACAAGGATACACAAGGAAACCCTAAGTTGAAAAACCACAAATAAACAAACAGATAATAACAATAAAAATATTTGAGAGTTCAAATAATTGACTTCATCCACAATAAAAAAATATGGATATCAAAATATCAAATGCACTTGAACACATTGACACAGGAGACCGCTTCCTAAATATAACCCCAGTAGCACAGACACCGAGAGAAACAAAATGAATACAGGAGACCTCCTGACACTGAAAAGCTTCTGCAAAGCAAACGACATGGCCAACAAGACAAAACGACGGCCTACACAATGGGAAAAGATCTTCACTAACCCCACATCAGACAGAGGTCTGGTCTCCACAATATACAAAGAACTCAAGAAATTGGTCATCTAAAGAACAAAGAATCCAATTGACAAAATGGAGTACAGACCTAAACAGAGAACTCTCAATGGAGGAATCTAAAATGGCTGACAGACGCTGAAGAAAATGGTCAACATCCTTAGTCATCAGAGAAATGTACATCAAAACGAGTTTCTATGTCTCTTGGATGAAAGAATGAAAGGAGTGCATCCCCACACCCCGGCTCAGTGTTTAGTATCACGTTCTGTTAATTTCTTGTACATTTAGTTTAATTTCACATTTTGTTCATCTCTCTTGGTCTGCACCAAGTGTTTCCCTGTGTGGGGTGGGGCATGGAAGGTGTCTTATTTCAGAACATTTTATTTTACTTTGCTTTGAGACGGTCTTTCCAGTTGTGTAGAACTTAGTTTAATTCCAAATTTTTTAAAAAGATTTGTGGGTTTTTTTATTTTTTTAATATTTATTTATTTATGTACACAATATTCTGTCTCTGTGTATGCCTGAAGGCCAGAAAAGGGATCCAGACCTCATTACATATGGTTCATGAGCCAGCATGTGGTTCCTGGGAATTGAACTCAGGGCCTTTGGAAGAGCAGGCAATGCTCTTAACCACTGAGCCATCTCTCCAGCCCTAAAGAATTTTTTATGGTTTGTTTAACTTTATTTTACATGCAGTGGCATGAATGTGTCAGTTCATCCAGAAATTGGATTTACAATCACTTATGTGCTGCTGCCATGTGGGTCCTAGGAATTGAACCCACTTCTTCAGGAAGAGCCACCAAACCATCTCTCCAGGCCTTCCTTTAATTTAACAAATGTATTGGTGTGTCTCTAGGTGTGCCTCTCTCTCTCTCTCTCTCTCTCTCTCTCTCTCTCTCTCTCTCTCTCTCTCTGTGTGTGTGTGTGTGTGTGTGTGTGTGTGTGTGTGTGTGTGTGTGTGTGTGTGTGGGTGACTCTGTGTGTCTGTGGGGTGGCCTTTGACTTTACCAAGGTGAACACATTCAAGAGAAGAGATGGTGATTTACAGATAGAACACAAAAAAAAACAAAACAAAAACAAACAGATAGCTTGATCTTTAAAAGTGAGTTCCAGGACAGCCAAGGCAGGGCTATTACCTGAAATTGACTGAATTCATATCAGCAATTTCTCAACTCCAACAAGAATGTTTACAGAGAAGTCAAGAAAAAAAAATCATGTTGAATGAAGTGCCAGAGTCAAAGACCTGCTCCACTACCTGCCAACCCTGGCTGTATTTTGAATCTCATATTTGATTTCTCTCTCCACGTACATTGAGTTTAATACATGTGAAGGCAGACTGAAGAAAACAATCAAGAAAAAGAGAAAACATGAGGAGTGGGACAAAACAGAGATCTAGAATGGGAGAGAGAGGGAGAGAGAGAGAGAGAGAGAGAGAGAGAGCGCATTCACCTCAGTCCTGTGAGAAAACCACCACAGTCCTTTGAAGAAATTTATAAGTCTCATTGCCTACCATTCTAAAAATTAAAACCATCTACTTGGGTGGTGGCGGCGGCGCATTCCTTTATTCCCGGTTCTCAGCCTATTCTACAAGAGCTACTTCCAGGACTGGGTCCAAAGCCAGAGAGAAGAAAAGTTTGTGATTTACTTAACTTCATTATATGTGCAATGGTGTGAGGGTGTCAGATCACCCCGGAACTGCATTTACAATCACTTATGTGCTGCCATCTGGGTGCTGGGAATTGAACTCAGGACCTTTGGAAAAGCAGGCAATGCTCTTAACTGCTGAATCATCTCTCCAGCATTAAAGAATTTTTTATGGTTTATTTAACTTTATTTTACGTGCAGTGGCATGAATGTGTCAGATCATCCTGAAACTGGATTTACAGTCACTTATGTGCTGCTGCCATGTGGGTCTTGGGAATGGAACTCACTTCTTCAGGAAGAGCCACCAAGCTCTTCAATGGTGTTTTACAGATAGAAAATAAGAAAACAAGACAAAAACAAACAGATAGCCTGATCTTTAAAAGTGAGTTCCAGGACAGTCAGGACTATTACATGAAATTGCCTGAGTTCAAATCAGCAATTTCTCAATTCCAACAAGAATGTTTACAGAGAAGTCAAGAAAAAAAAAAACCAACAAATCAGGTTGAATGAAGTGCCAGAGTCAAAGGCCTGCTCCACTACCTGCCAACCCTGGCTGTATTTTGAATCTCATATTTGGTTTCTCTCTCCACGCACATTGAGTTTAATACATGTGAAAGGCAGACTGAAGGAAACAATCAAGAAAAAGAGAAAACATGAGGAGTGGGACAAAATAGAGATCTAGAATGGGAGAGAGAGAGAGAGAGAGAGAGAGAGAGAGAGAGAGAGCATTCACTTCAGTCCTGTGAGAAAACCACCTCAGCCTCATTTATAAGTCTCATTGCCCACCATTCTAAAAATTAAAACCATCTAGCTGGGTGGTGGTGGCGGCGCATTCTTTTATTCCTGGTTCTCAGCCTATTCTACAAAAGCTACTTCCAGGACAGGCTCCAAAGCCAGAGAGAAGAAATGTTTGTGATTTACTTAATTTCATTACATGTGCAATGGTGTGAGGGTGTCAGATCACCCAGGAACAGCATTTACAATCACTTATGCGCTGCCATGTGGGTGCTGGGAATTGAACTGAGATATCTCTCCTGAAAATTGAACTCAGGACCTCTGGAAGAAGAGCCAGTTCTCTTAAACTCTGAGCTATTTCTTCAGCCCTTGTTTGTTTCTTTAATTTAGGAAAAAGAATACTGTATTATTTTAATGCATGAGCACTCTCTCTGCACCCACTTCCATTCACCAAGAGAGTGCACTAGATCTCCACCCTGTGGTTTCTGGTAATTTCAGAAATTCCATCTCTGCACTTCTGATACTTTCCTTGTCCATGAAGAGGACATGAATAACATTAAAAATCAAAATCCCCTGGCAGTATTTCTTTGCCAAATGCATGACAGTTCTATATGAGACCACCCCGTAGCATTGTTTTATTTCATTTATTTTGTGATTTCTGACTCTCTCGTACATTGAGTTTAACTTCAGATTTTATTTGTTTTTCTCAGTGTTCCCATGTCTATCCCCGTGAGTGCGTGTGTGAGAGTGTGTGCCTGTGTGCGTGTGTGCGTGTGTGTGTGTGTGTGTGTGTCTGTGTGTGTCTGTGTGTGTGTGTCTGTGTCTATGTTTATGTATATGTGGGGGGGATTACAATTCAAACTATTTTAGTGAAGGCCCTTTGCAGACAAGACAGCATGGCTGTTAACTTCACCAAGATGAAAGCTTTTAGAAGGCTGCCTTTGGTAACCACCATGAGAGCTGACCTCAACAAGATGGTAGACACCATGAGGCATATTTTCAAGGTCCATTTCTTTTTCTGTCTCCTAGCCTCTAGAGCACCATGATTTGAATGCAGTGTCTCCAGATTCTCCAGCTATACATGCAAAGAAAGATACCATAAACCTTTAGGCTCCTGTCAAGGGTGAGAGGGTTCAAAAGAAAAGAAAAAAAGAAAGGAAAAGAAAAGAAAAGAAAGGAAAAGAAACGAAATGTGAAAGACAGACTGAGGGGAAAAAATTCAAGAAAAACAGAGAAGTTCCCATGAGGAATGGGACAAAGCAAAGATCTAGAGCGAAAGAGAGAGAGTGAAAGAGAGGGAGAGAGAGAGGAAAGAGAGAGGAGAGAGAGAGAGAGAGAGAGAGAGAGAGAGAGAGAGAATTCCCTCAAACAAACAAACAAAAAAACACCCTTACAGAACACCTGGCACACAGTGATCTCAGTCCTTTGAGAAAATTTATAAGTCCCATTGCCCACCATTGGAAAAAAAAATATCCATCTGGGTAATGGTGGCAGTGCATTTCTTTATTCTCAGTTCTCGGCCCTCAGATCAGGAGAGACAGAGGCAGACAGATTGCTGTGAGTTTGAGGCTACCTTGTTTTGCAGTGTGAGTTTCAGGACAGGCAAATGACAGACACAGAGAAACCCTGTCTTGAAAAAGAAGTGTGTTTAGGAGGCAGAGGTAGAGGCAGAGGCAGCTAGATCTGTGTGAGTCTAAGGCCAGCCTTGTCTATAAAGTGAGTTCCAGGGCAAACAAGGATACACAGGGAACCCCAAGGTAGAAAAACCACTAATAATAATAATAATAATAATAATAATAATAATAATAATAATAATCTAAGAGCTCAATTCATTGACTTCAACCACAATTCAAAAATTAAAAAATAAAACAAAGAGTGTGTCTGATCAATCAGGAACAGTGAAAGGACTATGTGGGCCAAGGGGCTGCCACAATTATGACTTGTTAAGAGGGAGGAACTGGGGGGTGGGGGAGGGAGGGAGGGAGGCAACAAAGGCAGTTTCTTGCCACCTGAATGCCTTTCAAAGACATTTCACCATAACAACCACTTGCTTCCTTTCTTGGGGATCTTTTTCACAGTTGTGTTTGTACAGCCCCACACCCCACTTCTCAAACTAAAAGTCCAAGTGTGAGAAAACCAAAACAGTCATGGAAAAATTCCCACTTGGATACCTTTTCCAAAAACAACGGTAACAAAAATATGTATACCTAAGCAGACCGATCAAGTTGTAGCCTCACCCTTGACTGGTTCAGCAAGGAGTTCTGGCTGTTAGGAAGGGCTGGCGACCTTGAATATTCCTAGTCTGTAAAATCTGGAGTCCCACGCCTACCCCGTGCCCTCAGGGGACAGGAGTGGAGGCCAGGGCCCCTGCCATGGGCGATCTCCTAGATCAGCTACAGGCTCTTATCGTTCCTGGGCCTGCTTAGAGAAAGACATGATGAGATGCAGAGAAAATTAAAACAGCCATGAAATGCTACGAAAAATTCCGACTTGGACATCATTTCCAGGAATATTGACACAGTGAATTGTTTGTTTAGAACATTTTCACTTCAGACAGAAAAAAATAAAAAAAGGTCATTTTATTCTCAGACCCTTTACAGCTCCTGAGGAATGGGGTGCTGGGGTCACAGCAGACATGGCAGAGGATGTAACTAGGCCAGGGCTCCCTTCTCAACCACCAACCAGGCCCCCAGCACTGCCTTCCTTTGTTCCGTGGTTTTTTCATTTTCTTGCTTTTAATCTTCTGTCTTTCTTTTCTCTTTCTTTCTTTCTTTCTTTCTTTCTTTCTTTCTTTCTTTCTTTCTTTTTTTTTCTTTTGGTTCAACATGTATACATTTTTGTAATTTGGTATGGGGTCTTTTCTATACAACCTGTCTCCAATTCAAGGAGGGCCACCTGCCTCTGTCTCTTAGATGATAGAAGAAAAGGGGTGTACCACAGCAACCCAGCTTTGTGTTTCGTATGTTGTTCAATTAAATTCTTGTACATGTAGTTTAATTTCAATTTTGTTTTGTTTTGTTTTTCGAGACTGGGTTTCCCTGCATAACAGTCCTAGCTGTTCTTGGAACTAGCTCCTTTCTTGAAGCCCTGGCTGGCCTCTAACTCCCAGGGATTCACCTGCCTCTGCCTCCTGTGTGCTGGGAATAAAGGCATGAGACACCACTGCCCGGCCAATTTCAAATTCTATTTAAATCTCTCGATGTGCCTTCTGTATGTGGGGGAGACAGGGAAGGTGTCATATTTTAAAACATTTTCATAACTGCACTTAGCACTGCACTCTTTTACATTTTATTTTACTTTAAATTGAGACAGTATTTCTAGTTCTGTGGGACTTAATTTAAATTAAGTGTGTGTGTGTGTGTGTGTCTGTGTGTCTGTGTGTGTGTGTGTGTGTGTGTGTAGATAGGGTGGCTTTTGACCTCAACAGATGAAGGCATTTAAGGGCACTGGCTCCATATTTGACAGAGGCAGGATCTCTGGGAGTTTTAGGCCAGCCTGGTCTACAAGAAAGGAGCTAGTTCCAAGAAAAGTCTCCAAAGCAACAGAGAAACCCTGTCTTGTAAAGCAAAACACAAAACCAAACAAAAAAATAAATAAAATGAGAGAGAGAGAGAGAGAGAGAGAGAGAATGTGAACTTACAGATAGGAACCAAGAAAAAAAAAACAGAATGTCACCAAGAAGACAGCCTGGTCTGTAAAGTGAGTTCCAGGACAGCTAGGGCTGTTATACAGAGAAACCATGCCTCAAAAATTAATAAAAGAAGGAAAGAAAGAAAGAAAGAAAGAAAGAAAGAAAAGAAAGAAAAGAAAAGAAAACAAAGGCAGTTTTTATTTTTTTTTCTCTTTTTATGCCAGGTCATTTATTTTAATTTTAGTTTTTCTTTTAAGATTGTATTTGCAGCAGCAGTGTTCAGAAAGAAGTGCTGGACCATGTAGTGTAATAGTTTGTCTGAAACATAAATAAAAAGACAGGTCCTGTCTCAAAAAAAAAATCCAGTTAAAACGTGAAATAAAACAAAGAAGGGGCTTTTGGTTTTGTTTTGCTTTGTTTTTTTCTAAGGAACCTGAAAATGACTAAATTCAACAATTTTTCAACTTCAGCAAGAAGGTAGTCTTTCCCAGCTCCAACAAGAGTGCAGTAAATAGGCATTTCTAGGCCCTGTCAACAGAAGAGGGCACTTGATTCCCACCACGTGGTTTCTGGAAATTGTTTATGGGGTGGCTTTTGAACTCAAAAAGATGAAAACATTCAAAGGGAAGGGTTCCATATCTGGAAGAGGCTGGTGGATCTCTGGGATAGTTTTGAGGCCAGCCTCAAACTAGTTCCAAAGACAGGATCCAAAGCAACAGAGAAACCCTGCCTTGACTCAAAAATCAAAACAAAAACACAAACAAACAAAAAAATAAAACATAAAATAAAAAAAAAACAGCTCACAAATCACAATCCCAGAGAACCTAGACAACAACGAGGACCCTAAGAGAGACATATATAGATCTAATCTACATGAGTAGTAGAAAAAGACAAGATCTCCTTGGAGCATGGGAACCTTGGGAGGGGGTTGAAGAGGAGAGGAGAGGCAGGGAGGGGGAGCAGAGACAAATGTAGAGCTTAACAAAAATAAATAAAAGAAACAAGTAAAGCCAGGTGGTGGTGGTACACGCCTTTAATCCCAGCACTCAGGAGGCAGAGGCAGGTGAATCTTTGTGAGTTTGAGGCCAGCCTGGTCTACAAGAGTTAGTTCCAGCCCAGGCTCCAAAGCTACAGAGAAACCCTGTCTTGAAAAACCAAAAATAAATGAATAAATAAATAAAATAGGCATGGATTTTAAAAAACTCAAATGCAAACTCAGTAGAAAGAAATACTTTCAGTATGCCATTCAAGAATTAGGGAAACCTATTATCCTAGCACTTAGGAGACACAGGAAGAAGAACATCAGTGAGTTAAAATGCAGACTCATCTACCAAGTTAGAACACAAGACTCGTGCACTGTCTCCTAGGTCCAACACTCCCATGGTCAAGTTTCTCGAAACAAGGAGACGGTTCATAATGTCTGCTTCTTTCCTTTCTTCCTTCCCTCCCTCCTTCCTTCCTTCCTTCCTTCCTTCCTTCTTTCTTTTTTTTTGTTTAACTTTTATATATGTTTTAAATTTGGAATGAGGGCCTCTCTATGAAGCCTGGGATTCACAGAGGAACACCTGCCTCTGTCTCTTGGATGATAGAATGAAAGGTCTGCACCACCACACCCTGGCTCAGCATTTAGTATCTCGTTCTGTTAATTTCTTGTACATGACGCTTTATTTCAAATTTTGTTTGTATCTCTTGGTCTGCACCAAATGTGTCCCTGTGGGGGGTGGGGCACGGAACGTATCCGATTTCAGAACACTTTACTTTACTTAGATTCGAGACAGTCTTTCCAGTTGTGTAGAACTAAGTTTAATTTTCAATTTTTAAAAAATATTTTTATGATGTATTTAACTTTATTTTACATGCAGCGGCGTGAAACTGGATTTACAATCACTTATGAGCTGCTGCCATGTCGGGGGTAGGTCTCAGGAGCACAAGAACCGAAATCTCTGATGTCTTCCCTGTCACCAGAAGAGGGCACTAGATCCCCACCATGTGGTTTCTGGAAATTCCAGAAATTCCATCTCTTCAGTTCTGATTGTTTTCATTGTTCTTCCTGCATGCCTGCACTTAGTGAGAGAGTGGGCACCACCCACCCTGCTTCTCTGTGTGTCTATGCCTGTCACATCCTGGATAGCCAGAGTGCCCGCCACCTATGCCTGTCTAAGATGTAGCCGGCAGCCCTGGTTGTGGCTGGGGGAAAGGGTGAGAGTGGTTCCCCTGGAGGGCCCTGGGCAGAGGCTCTGCGGATTCCCTGCAAGAGGCCTCACTGCTTCAGGTACAGCTGTGACCAGGTCTGAATCCAGGACAGACTCCAAAGCCAGAGAGAATCCCTGTCTCACAAAACAAATAAAAAAAAAAATAAGTAAACTAATAGATAAATTGATAGCCAGGTAGAGACTCAGAGAGATGATAAAACACCTCAGAGATCAGGGAGCCCAAGGCAGGCAGGTCACTGCGAGTTTAAGGCTACCTTGTTCTGCAGACTGAGATTCAGGACAGGCAAAATGACACAGACAAAGTCTGTTTTTATTTATTTATTTATTTATTTATTTATTTATTTATTTATTTATTTTTAAAAAAGGTGTTTAGAGCATGCCTTCAATCCCTGCACTAGGGCAGAGACAGCTGGATCTCTGTGAGTCTGAGGCCAGCCTTGTCTACAAAGTGAGTTCCAGGGGCATACAAGGATACACAAGGAAACCCTAAGTTGAAAAACCACAAATAAACCAACAGATAAACAGATAATAACAATAAAAATATTTGAGAGTTCAAATAATTGACTTCATCCACAATAAAAAATTATAGAAATCAAAATATCAAACGCACTTGAACGCATTGGCATAGGAGACCGCTTCCTAAATATAACCCCAGTAGCACAGACACCGAGAGAAACAAAATGAATACATGAGACCTCCTGACACTGAAAAGCTTCTGTAAAGCAAACGACATGGCCTACAAGGCAAAACGACGGCCTACACAATGGGAAAAGATCTTCACTAACCCCATATCAGACAGAGGTATGGTCTCCACAATATACAAAGAACTCAAGAAATTGGTCATCTAAAGAACAAAGAATCCAATTGACAAAATGGAGTACAGACCTAAACAGAGAACTCTCAACAGAGGAATCTAAAATGGCTGACAGACACTTAAGAAAATGTTTAACATCCTTCGTCATCAGAGAAATGTACATCAAAAGGAGTTTCTAGGACCAAGGAGACAGTTCATAATGTCTCCTCCTTCCTTCCTTCCTTCCTTCCTTCCTTATTTTTTTTTTGGTTGAACTTTTATATATATATATATATATATATATATATATATATATATATATATTTTTTTTTTAAATTTGGGGTGGGGGCCTCTCTACAAAGCATGGGATTTCACAGAGGTCCACCTGCCTCTGTCTCTTGGATGAAAGAATGAAAGGAGTGCATCCCCACACCCCGGCTCAGTGTTCAGTATCTCGTTCTGTTAATTTCTTGTACACTTAGTTTAATTTCAAATTTTGTTCGTCTCCCTTGGTCTGCACCAAGTTTTTCCCTGTGGGGGGTGTGGCAGGGAAGGTGTCCTATTCCAGAACATTTTATTTTACTTTGCTTTGAGACAGTCTTTCCGGTTGTGTAGAACTTAGCTTAATTTCAAATTTTTTTTTTAAAAAATTTGATTTTTTTTAATATTTATTTATTTTTATGTATACAATATTCTGTCTCTGTGTATGCCTGAAGGCCAGAAGAGGGATCCAGACCTCATTACAGATGGTTGCGAGCCAGCATGTGGTTGCTGGGAATTGAACTCAGGACATTTGGAAGAGCAGGCAATGCTCTTAAG
>NW_028263237.1:52500-72500 GCF_982192425.1 Myodes glareolus
CATGCTTGTCAATTCCTGACTTTGTACAATCAACTACCGTGCATCTTTAGGGACGCAGACAAACATCCCAGAAAACCCCCAGTTCCTGAACCCTAGCCCTGGAAGGCTCAAGGCCATCACGTCCAGCAATCTCTCTAGTCCCTGCTAGTGGGGAACTAACTAACTCACTTTCTCTTCCCAGGACCACTGATTGCTCCATGGTTCCCTGTGAGATCTGGGGCCAGCTTTCTTCTTCCCTCACTCTGGCCTCCTCACGATCTCCGTTCTCTCTCCCAAGTAGACTCATCAGTCTAGACGACATGTCTAGAAGCGAGGAGTCTTACAGATATTGAAAGAGTGTGTCTTGAGGGCCGTTGGCGTTTCTAGGACACAAGTGACATCACAAGATTCTGAGAGCTCTCCGGGATACGGTAGAGTTTCCAGAGAAGGGACTGACGATGTCATCGGGCATGGGCCTTTACCTCCTTGCAACTATTTCTCCCTGAACTGACTGAGTGCAAGCTGAGGTTTGCTTTCCAAGAGTCTGTCTCGTGACACCACAGAGGAAGCCATTCAGTATCTCCTCTTTCCAAAACCAGAAATTTCTCTCTCTTTGGTTCATTAAAATTTTTTCACGACTCCCTCCACCCATGGGGAGTTGGCTGAACACTCATTCTTTTTTCAGAAATGGCCCTTGCTCTTATGAACAGATATTCATACTCAGCAATATGAGAAATAAAGCCTGCCAACAAATTATTCCAGGATGATATGGAGGATGAGGGTTGAGTCCTCTGAAGTGAACAAGCACTTAGGGAAGGCTAAACTGAAGGGAATTTGACTCTGAGTGGCAAGAGATGAATAGCTACCCCTCAGCCCCAGAACAGCTGTTGCAAATGCACGGAGGCAGACACATCAGGCCGAGGGACCAACTGGGCTCTCTGCATCTTCCCGCATTGTCAGAGCTGTGTGGAGGGGCCGTGTTCAGAGGGAAAGGGCATTTTCTAGAACAGCACACATTTTTTTTTTCTTTTTGATTTTCGAGACAGGGTTGCTCTGTAGCTTTTGGTGCCTGTCCTGGAACTAGCTCTTGGAGATCAGGCTGGCCTCAAACTCACAAGTGGAGTGCTGGGATTCAAGGTGTGAGCCACCACCGCCTGGCAATTTTTTTTTTAAAAAAAACTCAGACAAAACTTGACCCAAAACATCCTACAGGGTTGGAGGTCATTAAGTTAGTTAGTTAGTTAGTCTAATGCTGGTGGAGACTGTGTTGGGCTGAGATAAGGTGGATGGTGAATTATTTTTGAGAGGATTCCATGCTAGCTTCTCATTAAGTCTCATTCTAAAGCGGTCAACTTTAAAATGAAATCCTTACGATGCATTCTCTATTGTTAGGAACACACAGTGCATCATTCCTTGTTTTTGCCATCTGTAAAGGCACAGCAGTGGGACTGGAGAGATGGCTGAGAGGTCAGGAGCCCTGGCTGCTCTTCCAGAAAGAAAGAAAGAAAGAAAGAAAGAAAGAAAGAAAGAAAGAAAGAAAGAGATCTGGTGGCGCACTTTTCTGCTCTGTGGGCATGCATGGAAGTAGACTGTTGTATACGCAATAGATAGATAGATAGATAGATAGATAGATAGATAGATAGATAGATAGATAGATAGATAGATAGCACGGCAGCTCTGATGCCCCTGTCACTCTGGGGATGCAACACTTCTGAAGTAACTTTCCCTAGTCTACTTCATTATGATGCAGTCTCATTTTTAATCAACATTTAGAACAACCGCTGTTTGGAGCAGAATTTTACAATTTTTAAAACACATTTTAAAACCTTAAAACCATGACGCTTATATCTCTGGCTTTCTTTTTTCCCTACAAGTGGTAATTTTATTTAAATGATGTAACAGGTGAAGATTCTTGTATAGATTTTAGTAGAAGAGTGTACCTGAGGTAGCTAGCTGCTAGGGAGTGAAGGAAGGAACAAGAACTCTTATATCGACTGAGGCATGTCAGTCTCCCTTAGGGCCCAGTAAAGGGTCTTAGGCCAGAACATACATCTGTTTCCTGAGTTAAAGCTTTAGCTGTTGTTTGTCTGAGAGTGCCAGGCTCTGCGGTGCAGCTGAGCCTTTTTCTTACTGGGCTGGGATGGTCCACACCTGCTTCCAAGAGTATTGCTTATTCCGTGTAGCCTGTGGTGGGAAAAAACGGGAGGAACTGGGATGACTTCCCTTTGGTCTTCATTGTAAACAACAGCAGCATCTAGATTCACCCTTTGGCTTTCAAAGCAAGAGGGTTTATTGGCTGTGTCTCTGGGGGTCAGAGCAGTAGGATTTCGGGTGACAGAACCAAGGAAGAAGTCATACTCGAAAGCCAAATCATACTCCGGACGTGACTCCACTGACACTAGCATGTGGCTAACTGATTTAGGAGGTTTCACTCCTCTGGAAGGTGGTAAGTAGTGCCATCCCTGGGCATGTGAGCTTGGGCCATAGAGGAAAGCTGGCTGAGCAGAACAGTAAGCGACACGCCGCCCTCTCTCTGTGGTTTCAAACCCTGCCCTGGGGATTTTGCATTGGCTTTCCTTGATCACGGATTCTCAGACAGACCTTAATCCCGAAACAGAATTGGGGGTGGGGGAGACAACCTACCTACCTACTTTAACGAGGGAAGTATTTGGCTCAATGCATAGGTTTCTGTTGCCCAACTTGTCTCATGCTGGGAGAGCTTCCCTCATGACCTGTTTCAAACTTGGTAGTACTGAGCAAGTCTGAACTGCATTTGCCTAAGGGATTCGCTACAGAGAATCCCAGGCACTGCCATCGTGTAGTCAGTTGACAATATAGACTATTTGTACTGAAAGAGTAGGTAGGTAACTGCCACACTATTTCATTAGGTGCAAAGGAACACACACAGCAGCAACCTCTTTAAGGTCCAAGGACTACTGCAAAGTTACATCTAATGACTGAGAACGAAAGTGCTACATCACTCGCAATTCCCCTGCCTTTCTGCGTGAACGTCACAAAATACTCCCCCAGGGTGGACAGACAGACAGATTTGACCGAAACGAGGGATCTATTTACAGGATAGCCAATATCTTCAAATTTGGAGCACACACACAAAGATTTCTTATCACAGATCTTCCACGAGTCATGTAACAACTTCCAGGTGTTGGAGAGGTTTTGCAAATTGTTATGACAGGTTAATTCTGTGAATTGTTTCATTTTTTATTTATGTATTCACTCATTCATTCATCCATCCATTCATCCATTTAGCTGTCTGTCTGTCTGTCTGTCTATCTATCTATCTATCTATCTATCTATCTATCTATCTATCTATCTATCTATCTATCTAATTAGTTATTCTGTATATATGTCTGCAGGCCAGAAGAGATCACCAGATCAAACTCAGAAGCTCTGGACATGCTCTTAACCTCTGAGCCATCTCTCCAGCCCCAGTTCCTTACTTTTTCAAGAAGTCTACTTGTTTGCTCATCTCTTTATTTCCCCTTCTGTGCGTGACATGTACAGATGGGGCCGGGAGACAAGGGGGCTAGTGTGGTGAGAGGAAGGCGCCTGCTGGTCATCCAGTGGTAAATAAGGCTGGGAATAGCTGACTATTAATTCATTAGAATACTATTAAAACGGTTCCAGTAGAAAGCAATTGCTTTCTTTTCTCTTTGCCCAGAGATCAGACTGACTGCAACTTGGAAAGAAGTCGACCCTGCTGGACAGCGACCTCCTGACTCCTGCTTTCGGTGGGTGACCCAAAGAGGTTGTAAAGACAAGATCTGAGAATGAATTCATCGAATGGCTGCCAGCAGCAGCATTTTATTGAGAAGAGATTCCACATTTTATGCTGTTTAGTTACTTAGATGAAGAGGGGCTTGTGACTGGCATGGGGTGTGGCTTCTCAAGTCAGGTCAGGTCGGGTCAGGGAAGGGCTGAGGAGTGAGTGTAGCCACAGTGTTGGCCTTGACAATAGCCGCCAGTCATATGTTAATGTCAGGACCTGAGAGTTCCTCAAAAGAGAATGCCTGACCTTGGGAAAAGGACTTGTGGGAAGCAGGCACTTGAGAAACTGTGGCTTCATAGTTTACCAGAAAGCTCCCTCCTGAAAGGGAAAGTCATGATGGATATCTTTTCGCAAGGATCATTCTGGACTGACTGTCAATAAATAAATAAACTATGAACAAACAAACAATAAATAAAAAGTTCACTGTTGTTGATTGACTTTTGATTTCATAATGAAACTTTCTCTCTCTCTCTCTCTCTCTCACACACACACACACACACACACACACACACACACACACACAAAACAAGCTATACATTAAAAGGAAGCACAACACCTTTACTCAGGGGGCAAAGTGAACTCTGTGAACTCTGAAGGTCATGTTTTCCAGGCAGGACTATGTAGACTCTCCATGTTGGGCTGCAGAGATTGTTTCCCAGTTAAACACTGACTGCTCTTCCAGAGGACCTCGGTTCAATTCCCGGTATCCACATCCACATGTCCACATGGCAGCTCACAGCTGTCTGTAATCCCAGTTCCAGGGACCTGAGAGCCATGATCAAAACACAAATGCACATAAGATAAAAATAAATATTTTTTTAAATAGAGAGAGAGAGAGAGAGAGAGAGAGAGAGAGAGAGAGAGAGAGAATATATAAACAAACCGAGAAACAAGGAAAGATGGTGCAGGCTGGCTGGTGGGCTTTCAGTTCCCTGACAACAATAAGCACATGATGGAGGAACCACAAAGTTGTTACACTATGTGTGTGTGATGAGAGATTGTGAGTGTGTGTCCTGTCAGAACAAAGTGAGTCCCATAGACGGGGAGGCACACCTGGCTTTACTTGTTTCTTTTATTTATTTTTGTTAAGCTCTACATTTTTCTCTGCTCCCCCTCCCTGCCTCTCCTCTCCTCTTCAACCCCCTCCCAAGGTTCCCATGCTCCAAGGAGATCTTGTCTTTTTCTACTGCTCATGTAGATTAGATCTATATATGTCTCTCTTAGGGTCCTCGTTGTTGTCTAGGTTCTCTGGGATTGTGATTTGTGAGCTGTTTTTTTTTTTATTTTATGTTTTATTTTTTTGTTTGTTTGTGTTTTTGTTTTGATTTTTGAGTCAAGGCAGGGTTTCTCTGTTGCTTTGGATCCTGTCTTTGGAACTAGTTTGAGGCTGGCCTCAAAACTATCCCAGAGATCCATCAGCCTCTTCCAGATATGGAACCCTTCCCTTTGAATGTTTTCATCTTTTTGAGTTCAAAAGCCACCCCATAAACAATTTCCAGAAACCACGTGGTGGGAATCAAGTGCCCTCTTCTGTTGACAGGGCCTAGAAATGCCTATTTACTGCACTCTTGTTGGAGCTGGGAAAGACTACCTTCTTGCTGAAGTTGAAAAATTGTTGAATTTAGTCATTTTCAGGTTCCTTAGAAAAAAACAAAGCAAAACAAAACCAAAAGCCCCTTCTTTGTTTTATTTCACGTTTTAACTGGATTTTTTTTTTTTGAGACAGCACCTGTCTTTTTATTTATGTTTCAGACAAACTATTACACTACATGGTCCAGCACTTCTTTCTGAACACTGCTGCTGCAAATACAATCTTAAAAGAAAAACTAAAATTAAAATAAATGACCTGGCATAAAAAGAGAAAAAAAAATAAAAACTGCCTTTGTTTTCTTTTCTTTTCTTTCTTTTCTTTCTTTCTTTCTTTCTTTCTTTCTTTCTTTCCTTCTTTTATTAATTTTTGAGGCATGGTTTCTCTGTATAACAGCCCTAGCTGTCCTGGAACTCACTTTACAGACCAGGCTGTCTTCTTGGTGACATTCTGTTTTTTTTTTCTTGGTTCCTATCTGTAAGTTCACATTCTCTCTCTCTCTCTCTCTCTCTCTCTCTCTCTCTCATTTTATTTATTTTTTTGTTTGGTTTTGTGTTTTGCTTTACAAGACAGGGTTTCTCTGTTGCTTTGGAGACTTTTCTTGGAACTAGCTCCTTTCTTGTAGACCAGGCTGGCCTAAAACTCCCAGAGATCCTGCCTCTGTCAAATATGGAGCCAGTGCCCTTAAATGCCTTCATCTGTTGAGGTCAAAAGCCACCCTATCTACACACACACACACACAGACACACAGACACACAGACACACAGACACACACACACACACACACTTAATTTAAATTAAGTCCCACAGAACTAGAAATACTGTCTCAATTTAAAGTAAAATAAAATGTAAAAGAGTGCAGTGCTAAGTGCAGTTATGAAAATGTTTTAAAATATGACACCTTCCCTGTCTCCCCCACATACAGAAGGCACATCGAGAGATTTAAATAGAATTTGAAATTGGCCGGGCAGTGGTGTCTCATGCCTTTATTCCCAGCACACAGGAGGCAGAGGCAGGTGAATCCCTGGGAGTTAGAGGCCAGCCAGGGCTTCAAGAAAGGAGCTAGTTCCAAGAACAGCTAGGACTGTTATGCAGGGAAACCCAGTCTCGAAAAACAAAACAAGCCAAAATTGAAATTAAACTACATGTACAAGAATTTAATTGAACAACATACGAAACACAAAGCTGGGTTGCTGTGGTACACCCCTTTTCTTCTATCATCTAAGAGACAGAGGCAGGTGGCCCTCCTTGAATTGGAGACAGGTTGTATAGAAAAGACCCCATACCAAATTACAAAAATGTATACATGTTGAACCAAAAGAAAAAAAAAGAAAGAAAGAAAGAAAGAAAGAAAGAAAGAAAGAAAGAGAAAAGAAAGACAGAAGATTAAAAGCAAGAAAATGAAAAAACCACGGAACAAAGGAAGGCAGTGCTGGGGGCCTGGTTGGTGGTTGAGAAGGGAGCCCTGGCCTAGTTACATCCTCTGCCATGTCTGCTGTGACCCCAGCACCCCATTCCTCAGGAGCTGTAAAGGGTCTGAGAATAAAATGACATTTTTTTATTTTTTTCTGTCTGAAGTGAAAATGTTCCAAACAAACAATTCACTGTGCCAATATTCCTGGAAATGATGTCCAAGTGGGAATTTTTCATAGCATTTCATGACTGTTTTAATTTTCTCTGCATCTCATCATGTCTTTCTCTAAGCAGGCCCAGGAACGATAAGAGCCTGTAGCTGATCTAGGAGCTCGCCCATGGCAGGGGCCCTGGCCTCCACTCCTGTCCCCTGAGGGCACGGGGTAGGCGTGGGACTCCAGATTTTACAGACTAGGAAAGTTCCAGGTCACCAGCCCTTCCTAACAGCCAGAACTCCTTGCTGAACCAGTCAAGGTGAGGCTACAACTTGATAGGTCTGCTTAGGTATACATATTTTTGTTACTGTTGTTTTTGGAAAAGGTATCCAAGTGGGAATTTTTCCATGACTGTTTTGGTTTTCTCACACTTGGACTTTTAGTTTGAGAAGTGGGGTGTGGGGCTGTACAAACACAACTGTGAAAAAGATCCCCAAGAAAGGAAGCAAGTGGTTGTTATGGTGAAATGTCTTTGAAAGGCATTCAGGTGGCAAGAAACTGCCTTTGTTGCCTCCCTCCCTCCCTCCGCCACCCCCCAGTTCCTCCCTCTTAGCAAGTCATAATTGTGGCAGCCCCTTGGCCCACATAGTCCTTTCATTGATCCTGATTGATCAGACACACTCTTCGTTTTATTTTTTAATTTTTGAATTGTGGTTGAAGTCAATGAATTGAGCTCTTAGATTATTATTATTATTATTATTATTATTATTATTATTATTATTATTAGTGGTTTTTCTACCTTGGGGTTCCCTGTGTATCCTTGTTTGCCCTGGAACTCACTTTATAGACAAGGCTGGCCTTAGACTCACACAGATCTAGCTGCCTCTGCCTCTACCTCTGCCTCCTAAACACACTTCTTTTTCAAGACAGGGTTTCTCTGTGTCTGTCATTTGCCTGTCCTGAAACTCACACTGCAAAACAAGGTAGCCTCAAACTCACAGCAATCTGCCTGCCTCTGTCTCTCCTGATCTGAGGGCCGAGAACTGAGAATAAAGAAATGCACTGCCACCATTACCCAGATGGATATTTTTTTTTCCAATGGTGGGCAATGGGACTTATAAATTTTCTCAAAGGACTGAGATCACTGTGTGCCAGGTGTTCTGTAAGGGTGTGTTTTTTTTTTTGTTTTTGGTTTTTTTTTTGTTTGTTTGAGGGAATTCTCTCTCTCTCTCTCTCTCTCTCTCTCTCTCTCTCTCTCTCTCTCCTCTCTCTTTCCTCTCTCTCTCCCTCTCTTTCACTCTCTCTCTTTCGCTCTAGATCTTTGCTTTGTCCCATTCCTCATGGGAACTTCTCTGTTTTTCTTGAATTTTTTCCCCTCAGTCTGTCTTTCACATTTCGTTTCTTTTCCTTTCTTTTCTTTTCTTTTCCTTTCTTTTTTTTCTTTTCTTTTGAATCCTCTCACCCTAGACAGGAGCCTAAAGGTTTATGGTATCTTTCTTTGCATGTATAGCTGGAGAATCTGGAGACACTGCATTCAAATCATGGTGCTCTAGAGGCTAGGAGACAGAAAAAGAAATGGACCTTGAAAATATGCCTCATGGTGTCTACCATCTTGTTGAGGTCAGCTCTCATGGTGGTTACCAAAGGCAGCCTTCTAAAAGCTTTCATCTTGGTGAAGTTAACAGCCATGCTGTCTTGTCTGCAAAGGGCCTTCACTAAAATAGTTTGAATTGTAATCCCCCCCACATATACCTAAACACAGACACACAGACACACAGACACACAGACACACACACACACACACACACACACACACACACGCACACACGCACACAGGCACACACTCTCACACACGCACTCACGGGGATAGACATGGGAACACTGAGAAAAACAAATAAAATCTGAAGTTAAACTCAATGTACGAGAGAGTCAGAAATCACAAAATAAATGAAATAAAACAATGCTACGGGGTGGTCTCATATAGAACTGTCATGCATTTGGCAAAGAAATACTGCCAGGGGATTTTGATTTTTAATGTTATTCATGTCCTCTTCATGGACAAGGAAAGTATCAGAAGTGCAGAGATGGAATTTCTGAAATTACCAGAAACCACAGGGTGGAGATCTAGTGCACTCTCTTGGTGAATGGAAGTGGGTGCAGAGAGAGTGCTCATGCATTAAAATAATACAGTATTCTTTTTCCTAAATTAAAGAAACAAACAAGGGCTGAAGAAATAGCTCAGAGTTTAAGAGAACTGGCTCTTCTTCCAGAGGTCCTGAGTTCAATTTTCAGGACAGATATCTCAGTTCAATTCCCAGCACCCACATGGCAGCGCATAAGTGATTGTAAATGCTGTTCCTGGGTGATCTGACACCCTCACACCATTGCACATGTAATGAAATTAAGTAAATCACAAACATTTCTTCTCTCTGGCTTTGGAGCCTGTCCTGGAAGTAGCTTTTGTAGAATAGGCTGAGAACCAGGAATAAAAGAATGCGCCGCCACCACCACCCAGCTAGATGGTTTTAATTTTTAGAATGGTGGGCAATGAGACTTATAAATGAGGCTGAGGTGGTTTTCTCACAGGACTGAAGTGAATGCTCTCTCTCTCTCTCTCTCTCTCTCTCTCTCTCTCTCTCCCATTCTAGATCTCTATTTTGTCCCACTCCTCATGGTTTCTCTTTTTCTTGATTGTTTCCTTCAGTCTGCCTTTCACATGTATTAAACTCAATGTGCGTGGAGAGAGAAACCAAATATGAGATTCAAAATACAGCCAGGGTTGGCAGGTAGTGGAGCAGGCCTTTGACTCTGGCACTTCATTCAACCTGATTTGTTGGTTTTTTTTTTCTTGACTTCTCTGTAAACATTCTTGTTGGAATTGAGAAATTGCTGATTTGAACTCAGGCAATTTCATGTAATAGTCCTGACTGTCCTGGAACTCACTTTTAAAGATCAGGCTATCTGTTTGTTTTTGTCTTGTTTTCTTATTTTCTATCTGTAAAACACCATTGAAGAGCTTGGTGGCTCTTCCTGAAGAAGTGAGTTCCATTCCCAAGACCCACATGGCAGCAGCACATAAGTGACTGTAAATCCAGTTTCAGGATGATCTGACACATTCATGCCACTGCACGTAAAATAAAGTTAAATAAACCATAAAAAATTCTTTAATGCTGGAGAGATGATTCAGCGGTTAAGAGCATTGCCTGCTTTTCCAAAGGTCCTGAGTTCAATTCCCAGCACCCAGATGGCAGCACATAAGTGATTGTAAATGCAGTTCCGGGGTGATCTGACACCCTCACACCATTGCACATATAATGAAGTTAAGTAAATCACAAACTTTTCTTCTCTCTGGCTTTGGACCCAGTCCTGGAAGTAGCTCTTGTAGAATAGGCTGAGAACCGGGAATAAAGGAATGCGCCGTCGCCACCACCCAAGTAGATGGTTTTAATTTTTAGAATGGTAGGCAATGAGACTTATAAATTTCTTCAAAGGACTGAGGTGGTTTTCTCACAGGACTGACGTGAATGCGCTCACGCTCTCTCTCTCTCTCTCTCCCCCTCTCTCTCTCTCTCCCTCTCTCTCCCATTCTAGATCTCTGTTTTGTCCCACTCCTCATATTTTCTCTTTTTCTTGATTGTTTTCTTCAGTCTGCCTTCACACGTATTAAACTCAATGTACGTGGAGAGAGAAATCAAATATGAGATTCAAAATACAGCCAGGGTTGGCAGGTAGTGGAGCAGGTCTTTGACTCTGGCACTTCATTCAACATGATTTTTTTTTCTTGACTTCTCTGTAAACATTCTTGTTGGAGTTGAGAAATTGCTGATATGAATTCAGTCAATTTCAGGTAATAGCCCTGCCTTGGCTGTCCTGGAACTCACTTTTAAAGATCAAGCTATCTGTTTGTTTTTGTTTTGTTTTTTTTTTGTGTTCTATCTGTAAATCACCATCTCTTCTCTTGAATGTGTTCACCTTGGTAAAGTCAAATGCCACCCCACAGACACACAGAGTCACCCCCCCCACACACACACACAGAGAGAGAGAGAGAGAGAGAGAGAGAGAGAGAGAGAGAGAGAGAGGCACACCTAGAGACACACCAATACATTTGTTAAATTAAAGGAAGGCCTGGAGAGATGGTTTGGTGGCTCTTCCTGAAGAAGTGGGTTCAATTCCTAGGACCCACATGGCAGCAGCACATAAGTGATTGTAAATCCAATTTCTGGATGAACTGACACATTCATGCCACTGCATGTAAAATAAAATTAAACAAACCATAAAAAATTCTTTAGGGCTGGAGAGATGGCTCAGTGGTTAAGAGCATTGCCTGCTCTTCCAAAGGCCCTGAGTTCAATTCCCAGGAACCACATGCTGGCTCATGAACCATATGTAATGAGGTCTGGATCCCTTTTCTGGCCTTCAGGAATACACAGAGACAGAATATTGTGTACATAAATAAATAAATATTAAAAAAATAAAAAAACCCACAAATCTTTTTAAAAAATTTGGAATTAAACTAAGTTCTACACAACTGGAAAGACCGTCTCAAAGCAAAGTAAAATAAAATGTTCTGGAATAGGACACCTTCCATGCCCCACCCCACACAGGGAAACACTTGGTGCAGACCAAGAGAGATGAACAAAATGTGAAATTAAACTAAATGTACAAGAAATTAACAGAACGTGATACTAAACACTGAGCCGGGGTGTGGGGATGCACTCCTTTCATTCTTTCATCCAAGAGACATAGAAACTCGTTTTGATGTACATTTCTCTGATGACTAAGGATGTTGACCATTTTCTTCAGCGTCTGTCAGCCATTTTAGATTCCTCCATTGAGAGTTCTCTGTTTAGGTCTGTACTCCATTTTGTCAATTGGATTCTTTGTTCTTTAGATGACCAATTTCTTGAGTTCTTTGTATATTGTGGAGACCAGACCTCTGTCTGATGTGGGGTTAGTGAAGATCTTTTCCCATTGTGTAGGCCGTCGTATTGCCTTGTAGGCCATGTCCTTTGCTTTGCAGAAGCTTTTCAGTGTCAGGAGGTCTCCTGTATTCATTTTGTTTCTCTCGGTGTCTGTGCTACTGGGGTTATATTTAGGAAGCGGTCTCCTATGTCAATGTGTTCAAGTGCATTTGATATTTTGATATCCATATTTTTTTATTGTGGATGAAGTCAATTATTTGAACTCTCAAATATTTTTATTGTTATTATCTGTTTGTTTATTTGTGGTTTTTCAACTTAGGGTTTCCTTGTGTATCCTTGTATGCCCTGGAACTCACTTTGTAGACAAGACTGGCCTCAGACTCACAGAGATCCATCTGCCTCTGCCTCCTAGTGCAGGGATTAAAGACATGCACTGAACACCATTTTTTTTAAACAGAATTTATCTGTGTCATTTTGCCTGTCCTGAATCTCAGTCTGCAGAACAAGGTAGCCTTACACTCACAGTGACCTGCCTGCCTTGGGCTCCCTGATCTCTGAGGTGTTTTATCATCTCTCTGAGTCTCTGCCTGGCTATCAATTTATCTATTAGTTTACTTATTTTTTTTGTTGTTGTTGTTATTTTCTGAGACAGGGATTCTCTCTGGCTTTGGAGTCTGTCCTGGATTCAGACCTGGTCACAGCTGTACCTGAAACAGTGAGGCCTCTTGCAGGGAATCCACAGAGCCTCTGCCCATGGCTCTCCAGGAGAATCCACTCTCTCCCTTTCCCCCAGCCCCAGCCAGGGCTGCCGGCTACATCTCAGGCAGGCATAGGTGGCGGGCACTCTGACTATCCAGGATGTGACAGGCACAGACACACAGAGAAGCAGGGAGGAGTGTTACCCACTCTCTCACTAAATACAGGCAAGCAGGAGGAACAATGAAAACAATCAGAACTGCAGAGAATTTCCAGAAACCACATGGTGGGGATCTAGTGCCCTCTTCTGGTGACAGGGAATACATCAGAGATTTGGATTCTTGTGCTCCTGAGACCTACCCCAATGTAATACTGACATTGCCCTATTAGACCCTATATATCACATATAGGCTTGCTTGATATCACACACGTACACTGTCTGCGTTGCTGCCTGCCCACCTTCCTCTGTGACCCCTGGGAGAGAGCCTGGTACCATCAGAAGACAGAAGATGGGGTTTGGGTCTCTCTCTCTCTCTCTCTCTCTCTCTCTCTCTCTCTCTTTCTGTCTGTCTCTCATCTATTCTTCCATCTATGTATGCATCTATTGATTTATGTAATAGATTTTTTGTTTGTTTGTTCTTTTTTTGTGACAGGGTTTCTCTCTAGTTTTTGAGTCAGTCCTGGAACTCGCTCTTGGAGACCAGGCCGCGTGCTGGAACTAAAGGCATGCATCATCACTTCCCGGTTAGAAGCCTTTGTAAAACGTGGGCAATTAGAGCTAAAAATTTCCTCATAGGACTGATTTTACTGTGTGCCAGGGTTAGTGTAGGGCTTTGCTTTAATTTTCTTGAGTGAATCCCCCCCCCACCCCAACACCCGTCTCTTATTGTAGAGCTCTGTTTCATCTTCCATGAGCTCTGAGGGCACTTGGCTTGAGTATGATACACACAGAGACTTACTATTAAGGAAAGTTTAAGATCAAGATCCTTTCCTAACTCTGTGACCTTGCAATAGAGAAGTTTCAAAGGGTGTGCCTACAGCTCCACTGGACTTCTTTGATGGGCCTTTATCTGTTGCCTTTCCTGTAAACATTCTTGTTGGAGTTGGGAAATTGCTGATTTGAACTCGGGCAATTTCATAGAATAGCTCTGGCTGTCCTGGAACTCACTTTTATAGACCAGGCTGACCTTTTGGTGACATTCTATTCTTTTTTTCTTCCTCTTATTTTCTATCTGCAGTCCACATTGGTGTAATGACAGTGCACCTGTATATTCACTGCTCTGATCCTTTCTCTCCTTCCTTCCTTCCTTCCTTCCTTCCTTCCTTCCTTCCTTCCTTCCTTTCGTATGTCTGTCCACTCCCGAAAACCCAAAAATGTCTAGCCTCCCAACGCAATTAAAAATAAGTCAATTAAAATAAATAACCTGGCATTTATAAAAGGAGGGAAGGAGGGAGGGAGGAAGGCAGGCAGGCAGTGCTGGGGGCCTGGATGATGGTTGTGAAGGGAGGAGCCCTGGCCTAGTCGTCTCCTCTGCCACGTGTGTCACCCCAGTCAGACCTCAGGAGCCTTCTCTAAAGGGTCTGAGAAGCTGCTTCCATGTTTCTGCCTCTGGGTATTTATTGATCTATTTATTTATTTTTCTGGTTTATGTGGGAGGGGAAGGGGAAGCCGAAGCCTTGTCCTACGGGCTCCATGCTGTCACTCAGTCAGTACTATCTCGTCAACGCGCGTGTGAGGGCCCGTGTCTGTCATGCCAGCAGCACTCAGAAACTGAAAGTACAAGGATCAGGAGATCATCTTCATCGCGGTGGGAAATAGACCCTCCACCAGAAATCCATCAAACGACCTTTTAATTTTCTCCGTCCTAAGTGAAAATGTTCACAACAGATCCGCATGACCCTATTATTCCTGGAAATGAAATCCAATGGAGATATTTTAAAACACACACACAAACAAACACATTATTCCACGACTGTTTTCGTTTTCTCTGACTCGGTATTTAGTCTGAGAAGTAGGTGCCGGGGGTGTGGGGAGTGGTGTGGAGAAAAAGAACTGCAAGCAAGCAAGCAGGCAAGCAAGCAAGTAAGCAGTGGCCAAGGTGAAGTCTATGTCTTTGAAAGGAGACTCGGATGGCAGGAGACTGCCTGCCATGGCCACCTCCCTCCCTCCCTCGGTCCTCGGTCTCCCTCAGTCCCTCGGTCTCTCCCTCTCACCGTGCTCTAAGTGTCGCAGCCCCTCGACTGGCCCACTTAATACTGTCACTGATCGTGGAGACGCACTCTTTGTTTCCCGTGAGCCTCCCTCCCTCCCTCCCTCCCTCTCCACGAGGGAGAGCGATTCGCCTGTTTTCCTAGCTAGCTGCCTGTGGTCTCGGTTCCTCCTTTCGTTTTCGTCGCCTGAGCGTCCGTGGCTCCTCCCGAACGTCCGTCCCGGCCAGCCCGCGTTCACCCATGTTCGGGGATGGGGTGTGGGGGAACCGACGACGGGGAGTCCCCTGCCCTGTCGTGGGTGCGTGTCACCTCCGGGCGTGAGCGTGGGAGGACACTCTGTCGCGCCAGAGAAGGCTCGCGCGCCGCGGCCGAGCGAGCGAGAGCGAGCGAGCGAGCGAGCGATCTCTGTGGGTCGGGTGGGTCGTCGGGCGCCACCTAGCGGTGTTGGCCGTTTTGTGCAACGCTCCTGGTCCTCGGTCGCCGACAAGGAGGGCGAAGTGGCTTTTGTGAGGCGGAAAGAGTGACGAGAGTCCCGGCTGGCGGGCGGGCGTGTCCCGCGGTCGGTGTCGTGCTTGGGGATGGTCTCTGTGTAGGAGGTTGTGCCGGAAGAGTCGCCTATGGGTGCGTCTGGGATGGAACCGAACGAAAGCCACGGCTGGGGAGGGTGCCGGGAGACTTGAGCGGGTCGACCAGAAGGCTTGAGTCGTTCGCGTCGTCCCACCGCTAGGTGTCGGGTCCGGCCAGGCCCAGGATGGGTGAAGTACCCCGGCTTTCAAAGCTGTCTTTCCCTCGCCTTTTCTCTCTAAGAGAGAGCCCTGGGTCCCCGGCGACCCGAGGCCGAGAGGGGGCGCTGGTTGATCACGGCTCTTCCCCGCCGCCCGTGCCCGGACTCGTTGGGGGTGTCGGAGCTTTTGATTATTTTCCTCCTTGTCAGAACCCTCGGTCCTCGGCGGCGGGCCTCGCCATCCTGAGGCCGAGAGGAGGCTGTGGTCCCGGCTTTCTCTCCTCCCTGGTCCGGACTCGTTGGGGGTCTCGGAGCTTTATTTATTTATTTATTTATTTATTTATTTATTTATTTATATTTTTTCCTCGGTCCTCAGCGGTGGGCCTCGCCATCCTGAGGGCGAGAGGAGACTGTGGTCTCGACGGCTTTCTCGCCTCCCTGGTCCGTACTCGTTGGGTGGCCTCGGAGCATTTTTTTCTTTTTTTTCTTTTGTTTTTCTCCTTGCCAGAACTCTCGGTCCTCAGAGGCGGGCCTCGTCGTCTCGAGGCCGAGAGTAGGCTGCGGTCACAGCTTCTCTGTTCACTGGTCCCCGGTTTCCTGTACCGTCAGGTATTTTTTTTTCTTGCCCTGCTCCATCCCTAGCGGCTGGTCGCAGGGTCCTCGGCCGGGAGGAGGCTGGGCGCCCGGCTTTGTGGCATGTCCACCTCGCTCTCTCGGTCCTTTCATGGTCATGAGGTCGACCAGTTGTTCCTTTGAGGGTCGGTTCTCTTGTTTATGGGGACATTTTTGGGACATGTCACCCAGCCTCACTTTCAGGAGTCCCCTGTGGTCTGTGAATTGCTCCCTGTACCTGGTGTCATTCTTCTAGTGGTTGCTATCTGTCCTTATTGTACCTGCAGATAGGTGCTGACACGCTGTCCTTGAAGTGGGTGACATGAAAGGACTCTGTAGGTTGCGGTCTCTTCCGAGCCTCGCTGGGTCGTTTTTCCCGTTTAACCCAACCTACGTGGCGTGTCAGGCGTTCCCGCTTCGTGGTTGTCACCCGTGCAGTTTGGATGGTGGGACTTGCCTCCCGGTGCTCTTCCCTTACCGTCCCGGTGCTTTTTTTTTTTTTTTTTCCAAGTTTCTTTTGGGGATCAGATGGAGCTCCCGAGTCTCCACGGACTGGGTGGGTCCCCTGTGTGCCTCCCGAGTGCACTGTTTTCTCCACCCCCAGGTTATGGAGCTCCCGAGTCTCCATGAGGCCTTGGGGGGAAGGGTGAACCAGCCCGGCCTTCTGCTGCCTGCTTTTATGTGCCTCCCGAGTGCACACACCGCTTCTTCCCCGCGACCACCACCATTGTGTTTGGTTTTGAAGGTGGAGGTGTGAAGGGTTTTCTTTTTTTTTTTCCCCCATCCCCAGGTTGTGGAGCTCCCGAGTCTCCATGAGGCCTTTGTGGGGAAGGATGACCCAGCCCGGCTTTCTGCTGCTTGCTTATGTGCCTCCCGAGTGCACACCTTTTCTTCCCCCGTGGCTGGCCCACTCCACCCCGCTTTTTTTTTTTTTTTTTTTTTTTTTTTTTGTTTCGGAGGTGGTGTGTGAAGGGTTTTCTTTTTTGTTTCGGAGGTGGTGTGTGAAGGGTTTTCTTTTTTGTTTCGGAGGTGGTGTGTGAAGGGTTTTCTTTTTTTTTTCCTTTTGGGGATCAGCAGGCGGTGGAGCTCCCGAGTCTCCACGGACTGGGTGGGTGCCCCCAGTCCCCTGTTCCCGTGTGCCTCCCGGGTGCACTTTTTTCCCATCCCCAGGTTGTGGAGCTCCCGAGTCTCCATGAGGCCTTTGGGGGAAAAGGGTGACCCAGCCCGGCTTTCTGCTGCTTGCTTATGTGCCTCCCGAGTGCACACCTTTTCTTCCCCGTGGCTGGCCCACTCCACTCCGCTTTTTTTTTTTTTGGTTTCGGAGGTGGTGTGTGAGGGGTTTTCTTTTTTTGTTTCGGAGGTGGTGTGTGAAGGGTTTTCTTTTTTTTTTTTTGGTGGCAGTCGGTCGGGTCTGTGGTGCCCTCTCTCGCTCGCTTCTCCCCGGTTCCGCTTGTCGATCGATGTGGTGCTCTCGCCCTGTGTTCATTCGGGTCGGAGGCCTAAGCCGCGCCAGGCGAGGGACGGACATTCATGGCGAAATGGCGGCCGCTCTTCTCGTTCTGCCAGCGGGCCCCGCGTCTGTCCTCCCCACCTTTGACTGGTGGTGTGTGGAAGGCAGGGGTGCGGTCTCTCCGGCACGAGCCCTGTGAAAGCCCCCCGCACTCCCCGCTGTGGTTCGTGGGGGCTCCCGTGAGGCGCGTCAGGGGCTCCGGCGTCTGCCCCCCCTCGCGCGTTTCGCTCCGCCCACCGTGTGTGGCCCGTGCGGCCCTCCTCCCTCCGAGCCGGGAGAGGGTTGGCCGATGTGTGCCGCGTCACACGCCCTTCCCGAACGGGCTTTGTGTGCGCGCGTCTCGCTCGCGATCCTCGAGGTGCTCCTGGAGCGTTCCAGGCCGATCTTCAGAGGTGCCCGGTACTGAGCGGCGGCGGCGTTTCCCGTTTCTCCGACGTGTGTGCCCTCCCGCGCGCGGTCCGGCCTTCGGCGGTGTTCCTCTGCGAAGGTGTGTGTTCGTGTGGGGGTCGAGGCGAGCGGTAAGAAAGAGGCTCTCTGCGTCCGTCCCCCCCTCCGTGAGCGGGGGACGATGAACCGTCTCTCGCAAGCTCCTGTGAGATCGGGCGAGCGGCCCACCACGCGCTGCCTTCTCCCGTAGGCTTTTGAGCGCCGTGTGGTGGTGTTGAGCTGTCGCGGCCGGCCTTTCTGTTCTTCTCACCGTTCGAGGTGGGTTTTAATGGTAAACGATTAGAATGCCTCCCCGTCCGGTGCAGAGCCGGTGGGTGGTGCCGGAGAGGCCTGGCTCTCGGGGGACCTAGTTTGTAGTTTATGCTTTTTCTCGGTCCGGTCCCCCCTGTCCGCGTTACGCTCGAGAATGCGCCCCCGGAAGGAAAAAGATAGAGAAGCCCTTACCGATACCGCAGACCCCCCCCGCCTCGCCACGTTCGAGATCATCGAGCGTCGTTTCCCCCGCTCTTGGGGCTGCCGCGGCCGGGGGCTCGTCGGGCCGGGTCCGTCCCGCCCGCCCTCAGCGAGAAAAGTGCCTTCTCTAGCGATCCGATGAAAGGGCGTGCTTGGGGTCTCCCGTCGGACCCGCCTTGGGTCGCCCCGGCCCGCCCCGTGACCCGCCCAATGCGCGTAGCTCTGGCCGGGTTCCCCTCGCCGCGTCCCGACTTTTGGGGGGGGAACCCGAGCGTTTGTGTGCCCGCTGCGGCCCGCGCCTCCTCGCTCCGAGTCCGGGGAGGAACCACGCGGGGCAAAAGAGAGCGTGCCGTGACGCCGGCGTGCCGTGCCGGAGCCTGGGATGTTGTTACCCGTGGTCGGGGGACGAAGGGGCCCGCGTCGTGCGCGCGCCCGAGCGCCGCGGGACCCCCCGGTCACCCCGCTCCCCCGAGGGGGATGGTGCGCACGCCTCGGGGCGCGGAGCCGAGCGGGAAGAGCGGGGCTGGGTGGCGGTGGGCTCCCGGGTCCCACCCGTCCGCACCGTCCGTGCCCGCCGCGAGCGGTCCCTCCCGCGCTTCCCCGTCTTTGCCGTTCCCGCGTCCGCGGCCTCGCCGTGCGCGTCGCGTGCGTGTGTGTCGCTCGTTGCGGCGTGCCGTGTGGAGTCGCCTCGCTCCCCCTCTCCCCGGCAGCGTTCCCACGATCGGGGAGCAGCGGTGGCCCGTCCCTCCTCGGGGCCGGGGATCCGGTTCTGGCGTCGCGGGCCCGTGACCTCTCTCTCGGGCGCGGCCTTTGGAGAAACGGCGGTCGGTCGTCTCCGGCGCGTCGCCGGACGCGTTGGGGCCCGTCGCCGCCGGAGGTCCTTCGGCGGCGGCGGGCGCGTCTGTCTCGAAGGTGGGGTCTGTGCGAGTGGGGAAAGAAGAGGAGGCCCCCGCGCGTTTCGGGGAACCTCGCGAGGGAAAGAGGCTTAGCGGGCGTCGTCCGCGGTCTGCGTCTGTGACGGTGGTTCCGTCGGCCGAGGTGCGTCTGGGGACTCTTCCGGCCCCGTCGTCCGTCCTCCGGGAAGGGCGCTCGCGTCGCACGTGTGGGGAACCGCCATCCGCGCCGGGTTGGGCGCCTGGCGGCGAGATACCCCAGCGTGTTGCGTGCCCGCTCTCCTCCGGTTGCCGGCGGCGGGGGCTCCGGTCGATGACTCTCCCCGTCCCCGAGGTCCGGCCCTCCCGAGCGTCGTGGGTCCGCGGTGCGCCCCCCCTCACGTCCCTCGAGGGGGAAGACCGTCCACGTGGTCGTCGCCTCTCTCCCTCCCATCCGCCTCTCCCCGCCGCGTTTCCGAGCACGCGCGCGGCCCCGGCTTTTTTTCCACGGGGTCCCGGTCCCCTCCGCCTCCGCGTCTCGCCCGGGGGCGGCCGCCGTCCGCTTCTCCCGCCGAGCCCGTTGGCGCGGTCGTCGTCGCCCGCCCCGCCGGTTCCCGGTCTCTCCCGACCC
>NW_028263242.1:0-47500 GCF_982192425.1 Myodes glareolus
TATCTACCTATCTATCTACCTATCTCCCTCCCTACCTACCTACCTACCTACCTACCTACCTACCTACCTATCTATCTATCTATCTATCTATCTATCTATCTATCTATCTATCTACCTATCTCCCTACCTACCTACCTACCTACCTACCTACCTACCTACCTACCTATCTATCTATCTGTCTTTCTATCTGTCTATCTATCTATCTATCTATCTATCTATCTATCTATCTATCTTAGATATATATTTATCTACTTATTTTATTATGTATGCATGTATTTAGCTAGTTAGTTATTCAGTTAGTTAGTTATCGGTCCATCCATCCTATAATGAATTGATAGGTAAACTTTTTAAAGATCTTCTTTAATTACTTCTCTGGCTATCCTCCACTTACTTTACTTTTATCTCTCTCTCTTTCTCTTTCTCTCTCTCTCTCTCTCTCTCTCTCTCAGTTATTTATTTAGTTATTCATTCAATCATTTACTTATTTCTTCAGTCATCCATCGATCTATCTATCTATCTATCTATCTATCTATCTATCTATCTATCTATCTATCTAATCTCTGTATCTGTCTATCTGCTCAGCCTGACAGATTTACTTATTGACTGTTTTTTTCATTTATTTTTATGCACTCTTTTATTCAGTCTTTCTTTGCTTATTTATCTGTATTTTTATGTATGTATTTTCTTACTTTATTATTCTTTATTTTTATAATTTACTTTTTAAAAAAAACACTTACTCTCTTTTAGATCGATTATTTCCTTCCTTCCTTCCTTCCTTCCTTCCTTCCTTCCTTCCTTCCTTCCTTTCCTCTCCTCTCCTGACTGTCCTGGAAACATAACTGGCTAAGAATATGCTGGCTGGCCTCCATCTTACTGAAATGGAATTTGATGTTGTGAATTTGATGTTGGAATTTGATTTGAAATGAAATTTGATGTTGGGTAGGCGCAGGTTTGGGCGCAATAGCTGATCAGATTCCCTAAAACTGTTCCAATAAAAAGCAATTCTCTCTCTCTCTCTCTCTCTCTCTCTCTCTCTCTCTCTCTCTCAGTTCAGAGATCTCTGGGACCATATACCAGCACATCTGGACTGACGGCAACATAGAAAAGAAGAAACATGGAAAGAAACATGTCCCTCCCTGCTGGACACACAGAGAGAGAGACCTCCTCCTGCTTTGGGTGGGTGACCCCCCCCCCCCCGAAGAGGTTGGAAGAACAGGATCTGAGAATGAATTTGTAGAATGGCTGCAGACAGCATTTTATGGAGAAGAGATTCCACATTTTGTGCTGTAGTTGTGAGGTAAAGAGGGGCCTGTGGACTGCGGTGGGGTGGGGTGTGGCTTCTCAGGTCCTGTCAGGGCAGGGAGGGGCTGAAGAGTGGGCGATAGACTCCAATCATATGTTAATGTCAGGGCCTGAAGTTCCTCAAAAGGGGTTGAATGGAGACCCTTGCTTATCTAAAAAATGTCTGACCTTGGGGAAAGGACTTCTGGAAAGCAGGCGGGGCGGGGGGGGGGGGGGGAGGACTCGGAAAGCTCCCTCTCCCTCTCGAAAGGGACTTTCGACATATCTTCATGATATCATCTTACTTTCATGATAGACTTTCACGATATCTTCTTACTCTTTTCCCAAGGATACCCTACCATTCTGATCATTCTGTACTGACTAACTCTTCCAATGTAAGTCAATGAAGAAATAAAGTAAGGAAACAAATAAAGAAAAAGTTCACTGTTGTTGATTGATTTTTGATTTCATAATGAAACTTTCTCTCTCTCTCTCTCTCTCTCTCTCTCTCTCTCTCTCTACACACACACACACACACACACACACACACACACACACACACACAAACACTTGAGTGAAATTTTAAATTAATTTGTATTTAATTTAATTTAATTAAATACAGGCCTCTTTATCCCCAGCATTCAGGAGGCAGAGTTTGAGGCTGCCAGCCTGGTCTACAAGAACAAGTTCCAGGACATGTTCCAGATTCAGAGAAACCCTGTCAAAAGAAAAAAAAAACCCCACAAAACAATAAATAGAATAAAAACGATAAATAGACACTATTTCCTACAACTTTATTCAGGGGACAGAGTGCACTCTGAAACTCATGTTTTCCAGGCAGGGCTATGTACCTAAAGGCTATGTCAGGCTGGAGAGATAGTTTATCGGTTCAGCAATGACTGCACTGTCTGCTCTTCCAGAGGACCCAGGTTCTATTCACATGGCAGCTCATAGCTGTCTGTAATCCTAGTTCCAAGGGGGGGGGGAGAGAGAGAGAGAGAGAGAGATGCTTCATGTCGATATACGAACAAACTGAGAAACAAGGAAAGACGGTGCTGGTGGCTGGTTGGTGGGCTTTCAGTTCCCTGACAGCGATAAGCACATGATGGAGGAACCGCAAAGTTGTTCCACTATGTGGGTGTGATGAGAGATTGTGAGTGCGTGTCCTGTCGGAACAAAGCGAGTCCCGTAGTTCATAAAAATTACCCCAAAACTTCAGCAGAATTCATTTCGGTCTTCCTAAGTTTGCAAATGTGTGATGAACTTGTGAGACATCAAAATTCTCAGTCATAGATAACGAGGAGATAGAGTATGCCACACAACAAAAATCAGATTCCTTGATCTAGAGCCACAATGAACATGCCTTGGAAAAGGGGGACGAGGCCCACTTGAATCACAATGTCCATCGGAGCGAGAGAAGAGTGTGCAAAGGACACAAAAGGAGAGATCTTTGTGGTCCTTCCTTTCTTCCTTGGCTCGGGAAGTGACTGAAAGATGAGACTTTGTCCGAGCGGGTTCTGACTTGAGTCTCCCCCTCTGTGGGTATTAGTCGATCCTCCCTTCTTTCTAGAGTGTGTGTCTCTCAGACGTTACCTGCTTTCCAGGGCAAAGCTTTCTAAGCCTTATTCAGAGACCTCAGCCATGTGCTCTCAGAAGAAGCCTGGTAGTCTAGGGGTGGGTGCCAAACTCGCTTGCTTGATGCTTCAGACTCATGTCATTGAAGCATAGGACATAAAGATTCATCATAAAGATTCACAACACACACAAAGCCATCCTCACTTACTAACGGCCCAGGACACCTGGAGCGTTCTCAGCCAGGCTGTGTGTGGTGGTGGGGGCATGCCTTTCATCCCAGCACTCGGGGAGGCAGAGGCAGGCAGATCTCTCTGAGTTCAAGGATGGCCTGGTTTACAGAGTGAGTTTTAGGATGGCCCAAGATACACAGAGAAACCCTTTCTTCAAAAACAAAACAAAACAACACAAAAAAAAGAAAAGAAAGGAAAAAGACAAAAGAAGAGGAAAAAAGAAAAAAACGGCAGTCTCTTCCCACTCTCTCACCCACTGTCTCTAAATAGTTCTCAGGTTGAACCCGGAGACCAGTGTGTCATTCATAACTGGAAAGCCAGAAACCTTAGGTTGATGCCTCAACCCTGCTAATGGCTGTGATAGAAAGCATGGTAAAATCAGGCTTTGGCGGAGCACGACTCACTCTCCCTTTTTCTATTATGACTGGTACACAACAAAAAGGAGTGGGGGGGGGGCGATAAGCAGCGCTGGTATTGAAATCTCACTGACCCCTTTCGGCACTCAGCGTGAATGAAGAGCATCTCTAGCAAAAGGCTACATGCTTGTCAATTCCTGACTTTGTACAATCAACTACCGTGCATCTTTAGGGACGCAGACAAACATCCCAGAAAACCCCCAGTTCCTGAACCCTAGCCCTGGAAGGCTCAAGGCCATCACGTCCAGCAATCTCTCTAGTCCCTGCTAGTGGGGAACTAACTAACTCACTTTCTCTTCCCAGGACCACTGATTGCTCCATGGTTCCCTGTGAGATCTGGGGCCAGCTTTCTTCTTCCCTCACTCTGGCCTCCTCACGATCTCCGTTCTCTCTCCCAAGTAGACTCATCAGTCTAGACGACATGTCTAGAAGCGAGGAGTCTTACAGATATTGAAAGAGTGTGTCTTGAGGGCCGTTGGCGTTTCTAGGACACAAGTGACATCACAAGATTCTGAGAGCTCTCCGGGATACGGTAGAGTTTCCAGAGAAGGGACTGACGATGTCATCGGGCATGGGCCTTTACCTCCTTGCAACTATTTCTCCCTGAACTGACTGAGTGCAAGCTGAGGTTTGCTTTCCAAGAGTCTGTCTCGTGACACCACAGAGGAAGCCATTCAGTATCTCCTCTTTCCAAAACCAGAAATTTCTCTCTCTTTGGTTCATTAAAATTTTTTCACGACTCCCTCCACCCATGGGGAGTTGGCTGAACACTCATTCTTTTTTCAGAAATGGCCCTTGCTCTTATGAACAGATATTCATACTCAGCAATATGAGAAATAAAGCCTGCCAACAAATTATTCCAGGATGATATGGAGGATGAGGGTTGAGTCCTCTGAAGTGAACAAGCACTTAGGGAAGGCTAAACTGAAGGGAATTTGACTCTGAGTGGCAAGAGATGAATAGCTACCCCTCAGCCCCAGAACAGCTGTTGCAAATGCACGGAGGCAGACACATCAGGCCGAGGGACCAACTGGGCTCTCTGCATCTTCCCGCATTGTCAGAGCTGTGTGGAGGGGCCGTGTTCAGAGGGAAAGGGCATTTTCTAGAACAGCACACATTTTTTTTTTCTTTTTGATTTTCGAGACAGGGTTGCTCTGTAGCTTTTGGTGCCTGTCCTGGAACTAGCTCTTGGAGATCAGGCTGGCCTCAAACTCACAAGTGGAGTGCTGGGATTCAAGGTGTGAGCCACCACCGCCTGGCAATTTTTTTTTTAAAAAAAACTCAGACAAAACTTGACCCAAAACATCCTACAGGGTTGGAGGTCATTAAGTTAGTTAGTTAGTTAGTCTAATGCTGGTGGAGACTGTGTTGGGCTGAGATAAGGTGGATGGTGAATTATTTTTGAGAGGATTCCATGCTAGCTTCTCATTAAGTCTCATTCTAAAGCGGTCAACTTTAAAATGAAATCCTTACGATGCATTCTCTATTGTTAGGAACACACAGTGCATCATTCCTTGTTTTTGCCATCTGTAAAGGCACAGCAGTGGGACTGGAGAGATGGCTGAGAGGTCAGGAGCCCTGGCTGCTCTTCCAGAAAGAAAGAAAGAAAGAAAGAAAGAAAGAAAGAAAGAAAGAAAGAAAGAGATCTGGTGGCGCACTTTTCTGCTCTGTGGGCATGCATGGAAGTAGACTGTTGTATACGCAATAGATAGATAGATAGATAGATAGATAGATAGATAGATAGATAGATAGATAGCACGGCAGCTCTGATGCCCCTGTCACTCTGGGGATGCAACACTTCTGAAGTAACTTTCCCTAGTCTACTTCATTATGATGCAGTCTCATTTTTAATCAACATTTAGAACAACCGCTGTTTGGAGCAGAATTTTACAATTTTTAAAACACATTTTAAAACCTTAAAACCATGACGCTTATATCTCTGGCTTTCTTTTTTCCCTACAAGTGGTAATTTTATTTAAATGATGTAACAGGTGAAGATTCTTGTATAGATTTTAGTAGAAGAGTGTACCTGAGGTAGCTAGCTGCTAGGGAGTGAAGGAAGGAACAAGAACTCTTATATCGACTGAGGCATGTCAGTCTCCCTTAGGGCCCAGTAAAGGGTCTTAGGCCAGAACATACATCTGTTTCCTGAGTTAAAGCTTTAGCTGTTGTTTGTCTGAGAGTGCCAGGCTCTGCGGTGCAGCTGAGCCTTTTTCTTACTGGGCTGGGATGGTCCACACCTGCTTCCAAGAGTATTGCTTATTCCGTGTAGCCTGTGGTGGGAAAAAACGGGAGGAACTGGGATGACTTCCCTTTGGTCTTCATTGTAAACAACAGCAGCATCTAGATTCACCCTTTGGCTTTCAAAGCAAGAGGGTTTATTGGCTGTGTCTCTGGGGGTCAGAGCAGTAGGATTTCGGGTGACAGAACCAAGGAAGAAGTCATACTCGAAAGCCAAATCATACTCCGGACGTGACTCCACTGACACTAGCATGTGGCTAACTGATTTAGGAGGTTTCACTCCTCTGGAAGGTGGTAAGTAGTGCCATCCCTGGGCATGTGAGCTTGGGCCATAGAGGAAAGCTGGCTGAGCAGAACAGTAAGCGACACGCCGCCCTCTCTCTGTGGTTTCAAACCCTGCCCTGGGGATTTTGCATTGGCTTTCCTTGATCACGGATTCTCAGACAGACCTTAATCCCGAAACAGAATTGGGGGTGGGGGAGACAACCTACCTACCTACTTTAACGAGGGAAGTATTTGGCTCAATGCATGAGATCATCTGTTAAGGTTTCTGTTGCCCAACTTGTCTCATGCTGGGAGAGCTTCCCTCATGACCTGTTTCAAACTTGGTAGTACTGAGCAAGTCTGAACTGCATTTGCCTAAGGGATTCGCTACAGAGAATCCCAGGCACTGCCATCGTGTAGTCAGTTGACAATATAGACTATTTGTACTGAAAGAGTAGGTAGGTAACTGCCACACTATTTCATTAGGTGCAAAGGAACACACACAGCAGCAACCTCTTTAAGGTCCAAGGACTACTGCAAAGTTACATCTAATGACTGAGAACGAAAGTGCTACATCACTCGCAATTCCCCTGCCTTTCTGCGTGAACGTCACAAAATACTCCCCCAGGGTGGACAGACAGACAGATTTGACCGAAACGAGGGATCTATTTACAGGATAGCCAATATCTTCAAATTTGGAGCACACACACAAAGATTTCTTATCACAGATCTTCCACGAGTCATGTAACAACTTCCAGGTGTTGGAGAGGTTTTGCAAATTGTTATGACAGGTTAATTCTGTGAATTGTTTCATTTTTTATTTATGTATTCACTCATTCATTCATCCATCCATTCATCCATTTAGCTGTCTGTCTGTCTGTCTGTCTATCTATCTATCTATCTATCTATCTATCTATCTATCTATCTATCTATCTAATTAGTTATTCTGTATATATGTCTGCAGGCCAGAAGAGATCACCAGATCAAACTCAGAAGCTCTGGACATGCTCTTAACCTCTGAGCCATCTCTCCAGCCCCAGTTCCTTACTTTTTCAAGAAGTCTACTTGTTTGCTCATCTCTTTATTTCCCCTTCTGTGCGTGACATGTACAGATGGGGCCGGGAGACAAGGGGGCTAGTGTGGTGAGAGGAAGGCGCCCGCTGGTCATCCAGTGGTAAATAAGGCTGGGAATAGCTGACTATTAATTCATTAGAATACTATTAAAACGGTTCCAGTAGAAAGCAATTGCTTTCTTTTCTCTTTGCCCAGAGATCAGACTGACTGCAACTTGGAAAGAAGTCGACCCTGCTGGACAGCGACCTCCTGACTCCTGCTTTGGGTGGGTGACCCAAAGAGGTTGTAAAGACAAGATCTGAGAATGAATTCATCGAATGGCTGCCAGCAGCAGCATTTTATTGAGAAGAGATTCCACATTTTATGCTGTTTAGTTACTTAGATGAAGAGGGGCTTGTGACTGGCATGGGGTGTGGCTTCTCAAGTCAGGTCAGGTCGGGTCAGGGAAGGGCTGAGGAGTGAGTGTAGCCACAGTGTTGGCCTTGACAATAGCCGCCAGTCATATGTTAATGTCAGGACCTGAGAGTTCCTCAAAAGAGAATGCCTGACCTTGGGAAAAGGACTTGTGGGAAGCAGGCACTTGAGAAACTGTGGCTTCATAGTTTACCAGAAAGCTCCCTCCTGAAAGGGAAAGTCATGATGGATATCTTTTCGCAAGGATCATTCTGGACTGACTGTCAATAAATAAATAAACTATGAACAAACAAACAATAAATAAAAAGTTCACTGTTGTTGATTGACTTTTGATTTCATAATGAAACTTTCTCTCTCTCTCTCTCTCTCTCTCTCTCTCACACACACACACACACACACACACACACACACACACACACAAAACAAGCTATACATTAAAAGGAAGCACAACACCTTTACTCAGGGGGCAAAGTGAACTCTGTGAACTCTGAAGGTCATGTTTTCCAGGCAGGACTATGTAGACTCTCCATGTTGGGCTGCAGAGATTGTTTCCCAGTTAAACACTGACTGCTCTTCCAGAGGACCTCGGTTCAATTCCCGGTATCCACATCCACATGTCCACATGGCAGCTCACAGCTGTCTGTAATCCCAGTTCCAGGGACCTGAGAGCCATGATCAAAACACAAATGCACATAAGATAAAAATAAATATTTTTTTAAATAGAGAGAGAGAGAGAGAGAGAGAGAGAGAGAGAGAGAGAGAGAGAGAATATATAAACAAACCGAGAAACAAGGAAAGATGGTGCAGGCTGGCTGGTGGGCTTTCAGTTCCCTGACAACAATAAGCACATGATGGAGGAACCACAAAGTTGTTACACTATGTGTGTGTGATGAGAGATTGTGAGTGTGTGTCCTGTCAGAACAAAGTGAGTCCCATAGTTGATGAAAATTACTCCCAAGTTTTCAAATGTGTGATCAACGTGTGACAGGTTGGGCTAGAGATGCTGAGAACTGGGGTTCACCCAGGGGAGCCCTCAATGCAAGAGCAGACACTCACTCCCATGAAGAGTGAGAGATGGATTATTCCTGCACTCAAGTTTAAGGAAGGATGAAGGGCTTTCCTTAAACTCACAGATATGAAAACCACTCACAGATATGAAATCCACTCACAGAAATTGCAGTCTCAGCCGGGCTGTGGTGTGTGGTGGTGGGTGCATGCCTTTCATCCCAGCACTCAGGGAGGCAGAGGCAGACAGATCTCTGTGAGTTCAAGGATAGCATGATTTACAGAGTGAGTTTTAGGACAGCCCAAGATACACAGAGAAACCCTTTCTTCAAAAACAAAACAAAACAACGCAAAAAAGAAAAGAAAGGAAGGAAAAAGAGAAAAGAAGAAGAAGCAAGAAAAAAAATTGCAATCTCGTCCCACTCTCTCATCCATTGGCTCTAAAGAGCTCTCAGACTGGACTGAAGACCAGGGTGTCATTCATAACTGGGATGCCAGAAACCTTACGTTGATGCTTCAACCCTGCTAATAATGGCTGTGATAGAAAGCATGGTAAAACAAGGCTTGGGCGGAGCACAACTCCCCTTTTCCTATTATGACTGGTACACAACAAAAAGGAGTTCGGGGGGGGGGGCGATGTGCAGTGCCGGTATTGAAATCTCACTGATCCCTTCCACACTCAGTGTGAAGAGCATCTCCAGCAAAAGGCTACATCCTTGTCAATTCCTGACTTTGTCAAATCAACTACTGTGCATCTTGGATGTGCGTTGGCCCTTTAGGGACGCAGAGAAACATCCCAGAAAACCCCCAATTCCTGAACCCTAGCCCTGGAAGGCTCAAGACCACCACATCCAGCAATCTCTCTAGTCCCTGCTAGTGGGGAACTAACTCACTTTGTCTTCCCAGGACCACTGATTTCTCCATGGTTCCCTGTGAGATCTGGGGCCAGCTTTCTTCTTCCCTCACTCTGGCCTCCTCACGATCTCCGTTCTCTCTCCCAAGTAAACTCATCAGTCTAGACGACATGTCTAGAAGCGAGGAGTCTTACAGATATTGAAAGAGTGTGTCTTGAGGACCGTTGGCGTTTCTAGGACACAAGTGACATCACAAGATTCTGAGAGCTCCCCGGGATACGGTAGAATTTCAAGAGAAGGGACTGACGATGTCATCGGGCATGGGCTTTTACCTCCTTGCAACTATTTCTCCCTGAACTGACTGAGTGCAAGCTGAGGTTTGCTTTCCAGGAGTCTGTCCCATGACACAGAGGAAGCCATTCAGGATCTCCTCTTTCCAAAACCAGAAATGTCTCTCTCTCTGCTTCATTAAAATCTTTTCACGACTCCCTCCACCCATGGGGAGTTAGTTGAACGCACACTTTTTTCATGAATGGACCTTCTTCTCCTGAACAGATATTCATACTCAGTCATCTGAAAAATTAGGCCAGGATGATACAGAGGATGAGGGCTGAGTCCTCTGAAGTCAACAAGCACCTAGGGAAGGCTAAACTGAAGGGAATTTGACTCTGAGTGGCAAGAGATGAATAGCTACCCCTCAGCCCCAGAACAGCTGTTGCAAATGCACGGAGGCAGACACATCAGGCCGAGGGACCAACTGGGCTCTCTGCATCTTCCCGCATTGTCAGAGCTGTGTGGAGGGGCCGTGTTCAGAGGGAAAGGGCATTTTCTAGAACAGCACACATTTTTTTTTTCTTTTCGATTTTCGAGACAGGGTTGCTCTGTAGCTTTTGGTGCCTGTCCTGGAACTAGCTCTTGGAGATCAGGCTGGCCTCAAACTCACAAGTGGAGTGCTGGGATTCAAGGTGTGAGCCACCACCACCTGGCAATTTTTTTTTTTTAAATCTCAGACAAAACTTGACCCAAAACATCCTACAGGGTTGGAGGTCATTAAGTTAGTTAGTCTAATGCTGGTGGAGACTGTGTTGGGCTGAGATAAGGTGGATGGTGAATTATTTTTGAGAGGATTCCGTGCTAGCTTCTCATTAAGTCTCATTCTAAAGCGGTCAACTTTAAAATGAAATCCTTACAATGCATTCTCTATTGTTAGGAACACACAGTGCATCATTCCTTGTTTTTGCCATCTGTAAAGGCACAGCAGTGGGACTGGAGAGATGGCTGAGAGGTCAGGAGCCCTGGCTGCTCTTCCAGAAAGGAAGAAAGAAAGAAAGAAAGAAAGAAAGAAAGAAAGAAAGAGATCTGGTGCCCTTTTCTGCTCTGTGGGCATGCATGGAAGTAGACTGTTGTATACGCAATAGATAGATAGATAGATAGATAGATAGATAGATAGATAGATAGATAGATAGATAGCACGGCCGCTCCGATGCCCCTGTCACTCTGGGGATGCAACACTTCTGAAGTAACTTTCCCTAGTCTACTTCATTATGATGCAGTCTCATTTTTAATCAACATTTAGAACTACCGCTGATTGGAGCAGAATATTACATTTTTTAAAACACATTTTATAACCTTAAAACCATGACGCTTATATTTCTGGCTTTCTTTTTCCCTACAGTGGTAATTTTACTTAAATGATGTAACAGGTAAAGATTCTTGTATAGATTTTAGTAGAAGAGTGTACATGAGGTAGCTAGCTGCTAGGGAGTGAAGGAAGGAACAAGAACTCTTATCGACTGAGACTGAGGCATATCAGTCTCCCTTAGGGCCCAGCAAAGGGTCTTAGGCCAGAACATACATCTGTTTCCTGAGTTAAAGATTTAGCTTTAAAGATTTTTTAGTTAAAGATCGGCGGTGCAGCTGAGCCTTTTTCTTACTGGGCCGGGATGGTCCACACCTGCTTCCAAGAGTATTGCTTATTCCGTGTAGCCTGTGGTGGGAAAAAACGGGAGGAACTGGGATGGCATCCCTTTGGTCTTCATTGTAAACAACAGCAGCATCTAGATTCACCCTCTGGCTTTCAAAGTAAGAGGGTTTATTGGCTGTGTCTCTGGGGGTCAGAGAAGCAGGATTTCAGGCGACAGAACCAAGGAAGAAGCCATACTCGAAAGCCAAATCATACTCCGGACGTGACTCCACTGACACTAGCATGTGGCTAACTGATTTAGGAGGTTTCACTCCTCTGGAAGGTGGTAAGTAGTGCCATCCCTGGGCATGTGAGCTTGGGCCATAGAGGAAAGCTGGCTGAGCAGAACAGTAAGCGACACGCCGCCCTCTCTCTGTGGTTTCAAACCCTGCCCTGGGGATTTTGCATCGGCTTTCCTTGATCAAGGATTCTCAGACAGACCTTAACCCCCGAAACAGAATTGGGGATGGGGGAGACAACCTACCTACCTACCTACCTACTTTAACGAGGGAAGTATTTGGCTCAATGCATGAGATCATCTGTTAAGGTTTCTGTTGCCCAACTTGTCTCATGCTGGGAGAGCTTCCCTCATGACCTGTTTCAAACTTGGTAGTACTGAGCAAGTCTGAACTGCATTTGCCTACAGAGAATCCCAGGTACTGCCATAGTGTAGTCAGTTGACAGTATAGACTATTTGTACTGAACGAGTAGGTAGGTAACTGCCACACTATTTCATTAGGTGCAAAGGAACACACACAGCAGCAACCTCTTTAAGGTCCAAGGACTACTGCAAAGTTACATCTAATGACTGAGAACGAAAGTGCTACATCACTCGCAATTCCCCTGCCTTTCTGCGTGAACGTCACAAAATACTCCCCCAGGGTGGACAGACAGACAGAATTGACCGAAACGAGGAATCTATTTACAGGATAGCCAATATCTTCAAATTTGGGGCACACACAAAGATTTCTTATCACAGACCTTTCACGATTCATGTAACAACTTCCAGGTGTTGGAGAGGTTTTGCGAATTGTTATGACAGGTTAATTCTGTGAATTGTTTCATTTTTTATTTATGTATTCACTCATTCATTCATCCATCCATTCATCCATTTAGCTGTCTGTCTGTCTGTCTGTCTATCTATCTATCTATCTATCTAATTAGTTATTCTGTATATATGTCTGCAGGCCAGAAGAGATCACCAGATCAAACTCAGAAGCTCTGGACATGCTCTTAACCTCTGAGCCATCTCTCCAGCCCCAGTTCCTTACTTTTTCAAGAAGTCTACTTGTTTGCTCATCTCTTTATTTCCCCTTCTGTGCGTGACATGTACAGATGGGGCCGGGAGACAAGGGGGCTAGTGTGGTGAGAGGAAGGCGCCTGCTGGTCATCCAGTGGTAAATAAGGCTGGGAATAGCTGACTATTAATTCATTAGAATACTATTAAAACGGTTCCAGTAGAAAGCAATTGCTTTCTTTTCTCTTTGCCCAGAGATCAGACTGACTGCAACTTGGAAAGAAGTCGACCCTGCTGGACAGAGACCTCCTGACTCCTGCTTTGGGTGGGTGACCCGAAGAGGTTGTAAGGACAAGATCTGAGAAGGAATTCATCTTATGGCTGCCAACAGCATTTTATTGAGAAGAGATTCCACATTTTATGCTGTTTAGTTACTTAGATGAAGAGAGGGAGGCCTGGCATGGGGTGTGGCTTCTCAGGTCAGGTCAGGTCAGGTCAGGGAGGGGCTGAGGAGTAAGTGTAGCCACAGCATTGGCCTTGACAATAGCCGCCAGTCATGTGTTAATGTCAGGACCTGAGAGTTCCTCAAAAGAGAATGCCTGACCTTGGGAAAAGGACTTGTGGGAAGCAGGCACTTGAAACTGTGGCTTCATAGTTTACCAGAAAGCTCCCTCCTGAAAGGGAAAGTCATGATGGATATCTTTTCGCAAGGATCATTCTGGACTGACTGTCAATAAATAAATAAAGTATGAACAAACAAACAATAAATAAAAAGTTCACTGTTGTTGATTGACTTTTGATTTCATAATGAAACTTTCTCTCTCTCTCTCTCTCTCTCTCTCTCACACACACACACACACACACACACACACACACACACACACACACACAAAACAAACTATACATTAAAAGGAAGCACAACACCTTTACTCAGGGGGCAAAGTGAACTCTGTGAACTCTGAAGGTCATGTTTTCCAGGCAGGACTATGTAGAGAGATGCTCCATGTCGGGCTGCAGAGATAGTTTCCTGGTTAAACACTGACTGCTCTTCCAGAGGACCTGGGTTCAATTCCCAGTATCCACATCCACATGGCAGCTCACAGCTGTCTGTAATCCCAGTTCCAGGGACCTGAGAGCCATGATCAAAACACAAATGCACATAAGATAAAAATAAATATTTTTTTAAATAAACAGAGAGAGAGAGAATATATAAACAAACCGAGAAACAAGGAAAGATGGTGCAGGCTGGCTGGTGGGCTTTCAGTTCCCTGACAGCAATAAGCACATGATGGAGGAACCACAAAGTTGTTACACTATGTGTGTGTGATGAGAGATTGTGAGTGTGTGTCCTGTCAGAACAAAGTGAGTCCCATAGTTGATGAAAATTACTCCAAAGTTTTCAAATGTGTGATCAACGTGTGACAGGTTGGGCTAGAGATGCTGAAAACTGGGGTTCACCCAGGGGAGCCCTCAATGCAAGAGCAGACACTCACTCCCATGAAGAGTGAGAGATGGATTATTCCTGCACTCAAGTTTAAGGAAGGATGAAGGGCTTTCCTTAAACTCACAGATATGAAAACCACTCACAGATAGGAAATCCACTCACAGAAATTGCAGTCTCAGCCGGGCTGTGGTGTGTGGTGGTGGGTGCATGCCTTTCATCCCAGCACTCCAGGGAGGCAGAGGCAGACAGATCTCTGTGAGTTCAAGGATGGCATGATTTACAGAATGAGTTTTAGGATGGCCCAAGATACACAGAGAAACCCTTTCTTCAAAAACAAAACAAAACAACACAGAAAAAGAAAAGAAAGGAAAAAGACAAAAGAAGAAGCAAGAAAAAAAATTGCAATCTCGTCCCACTCTCTCATCCATTGGCTCTAAAGAGCTCTCAGACTGAACTGGAGACCAGGGTGTCATTCATAACTGGGATGCCAGAAACCTTACGTTGATGCTTCAACCCTGCTAATAATGGCTGTGATATAAAGCGTGGTAAAATCAGGCTTTGGCGGAGCACGACTCCCCTTTTCCTATTATGACTGGTACACAACAAAAAGGAGCTGGGGGGGGTGGTGATGTGCAGTGCCGGTATTGAAATCTCACTGATCCCTTCCACACTCAGCGTGAATGAAGAGCGAAGAGCGTCTCCAGCAAAAGGCTACATGCTTGTCAATTCCTGACTTTGTCAAATCAACTATCGTGCATCTTGGATGTGCGTTGGCCCTTTAGGGATCCAGAGAAACATCCCAGAAACTGCTCCCTCCCAGTTCCTGAACCCTAGCCCTGGAAGGCTCAAGGCCATCACATCCAGCAATCTCTCTAGTCCCTGCTAGTGGGGAACTAACTCACTTTGTCTTCCCAGGACCACTGATTTCTCCATGGTTCCCTGTGAGATCTGGGGCCAGCTTTCTTCTTCCCTCACTCTGGCCTCCTCACGATCTCCATTCTCTCTCCCAAGTAGACTCATCAGTCTAGACGACATGTCTAGAAGCGAGGAGTCTTACAGGCACTGAAAGAGTGTGTCTTGAGGGCCGTTGGCGTTTCTAGGACACAAGTGACATCACAAGATTCTGAGAGCTCCCCGGGATACGGTAGAATTTCCAGAGAAGGGACTGCTGATGTCATGAGGCATGGGCTTTTTATCTCCTTGCAACTATTTCTCCCTGAACTGACTGAGTGCAAGCTGAGGTTTCCTTTCCAGGAGTCTGAACTGTGACACAGAGGAAGCCATTCAGTATCTCCTCTTTCCAAAACCAGAAATTTCTCTCTCTCTCTCTCTCTCTGCTTCATTAAAATCTTTTCACTACTCCCTCCACCCATGGGGAGTTGGCTGAACACACACTCTTTTCATGAATGGACCTTCTTCTCCTGAACGGATATTCATACTCAGTCATCTGAAAAATTAGGCCAGGATGATACGGAGGATGAGGGTTGAGTCCTCTGAAGTGAACAAGCACCTAGGGAAGGCTAAACTGAAGGGAATTTGACTCTGAGTGGCAAGAGATGAATAGCTACCCCTCAGCCCCAGAACAGCTGCTGCAAATGCACGGAGGTAGCCATATCAGGCTGAGGTACCTACCAGCTGGGCTCTCTGCATCTTCCCGCATCGTCAGAGCTGTGTGGAGGGGCCGTGCTCAGAGGGAAAGGGCATTTACTAGAACAGCACACACTTTTTTTTTTCTTTTTGATTTTCGAGACAGGGTTGTTCTGTAGCTTTTGGTGCCTGTCCTGGAACTAGCTCTTGGAGACCAGGCTGGCCTCAAACTCACAAGTGGAGTGCCCGGCAATTTTTTTTTTTAAAAAAACTCAGACAAAACTTGACCCCAAACATCCTACAGGGTTGGAGGTCATTAAGTTAGGTAGTCTAATGCTGGTGGAGACTGTGTTGGGATGAGATAGAGGATAAGGTGAATGGTGAGTTATTTTTGAGAAGATGGCATGCTAGCTTCTCATTAAGTCTCATTCTAAAGCGGTCAACTTTAAAATGAAATCCTTACGACGCATTCTCTATTGTTAGGAACACACAAATGCATCCATCATCCCTTGCATTCACTCTATGTAAAAGCACAGCAGCTCTGATGCCCCTGCCACTCTGGAGATGCAGCACTTCTGCATTAACTTTCTCCAGTCTACTTTCTTATGATGCAGTCTCATTTTTAATCAACCGCTGATTGGAGCAGAATATTCTAATTTTTAAAACACATTCTAAAACCTTAAAACCATGACGCTTATATTTCTGTTTTTCTTTTTTTCCCTACAGTGGAGATTTTACTTAAATGATTTAACGGGTGAAGATTCTTGTTATTTTAGTATAAGAGTGTGTCTATAAAAATTGTGGTATGTGTGTACATGTTCTGAGGAGGACAGAAGAGAGTAGCAGATCCACTGGAGCTAGAGTGACAGGAAGTTGTGATCTACCTGAGGTAGCAACAAGAACTCTTATCGACTGAGGCACGTCAGTCTCCCTTAGGGCCCAGCAAAGGGTCTTAGGCCAGAACATACATCTGTTTCCTGAGTTAAAGCTTTAGCTGTTGTTTGTCAGAGAGTGCCAGGCTCGGCGGTGCAGCTGAGCCTTTTTCTTACTGGGCCGGGATGGTCCACACACACCTGCTTCCAAGAGTATTGCTTATTCCGTGTAGCCTGTGGTGGGAAAAAAAAAAAAAAAACGGGAGGAACTGGGATAACTTCTCTTTGGTCTTCATCGTCCACAACAGCAGCATCTAGATTCATCCTTTGGCTTTCAAAGCAAGAGGGTTTATTGGCTGTGTCTCTGGGGGTCAGAGAAGCAGGATTTCCGGCGACAGAACCAAGAAAGAAATCATACTCGAAAGCCAAATCATACTCTGAACGTGACACCTCTGACACTAGCATGTTTGCCGATTGATTTAGGAGGTAGTTAAGTAGTGCCATCCCTGGGCATGTGAGCTTGGGCCTTAGAGGAAAGCTGGCTGAGCAGAACAGTAAGCGACACGCCGTCCTCTCTCTGTGGTTTCAAACCCTGCCCTGGGGATTTTGCATTGGCTTTCCTTGATCACGGATTCCCAGACAGACCCTAACCCAAGTAGGTAGGGGAAACAACCTACCCACCTACTTTAAGGGAAGTATGTGGCTCAAATGTGTGAGATTATCTGTTAAGGTTTCTGGTGCCCAAATGAGTCTTCAGTTTACCCAAGAGTCCCAAACTTTTTTATTTTTTTTTTATTTATTTTTATTTTTTTTATTTTTTTATTTTTTATTTTTCGAGACAGGGTTTCTCTGTGGCTTTGGAGCCTGTCCTGGAACTAGCTCTTGTAGACCAGGCTGGCCTCGAACTCACAAAGATCCACCTGCCTCTGCCTCCCGAGTGCTGGGATTAAAGGCGTGAGCCACCACCGCCTGGCCGAGTCCCAAACTTTTAATCACCCCTCCCCCCCAACTCCTCCATGCTGACTCCCATCATGCCGACGTTATTGCCTAGAATTGCAGTCTGGTCATTGGGAAACTCTGGTCTACGCCAGTAGGAAGGATCCAAATTGGGTTTTATTGAATCTGTAGTCACCTCATACAACAACTAAGAAGCTAAAATGTTAAGTTTATAAATCATAGCCCCACACAGATGATCTGAGCACATCAGTTCTAACAGCGTCTTGTTCCGGGAACTCTATATAGTCACAGTCTACCGAGTATTTTTTTTATTGAGATTTATTGAGCTCTCCATCTTTCTCTGCTCCCCTCCCTGCCTCGCCCCTCCCCCCTCCAACCCTCCCCCAAGGTCCCCATGCTCCCACTTTACTCAGGAGATCTTGTCTTTTTCTACTTTCTACTTCCCATGTAGATTAGATCTATGTAAGTCTCGCTTAGTGTCCGCATGGTTGTCGAAGTTCTCTGGGGTTGTGGTTTGTAGGCTGGTTTTCTTTGATTTGTGTTTAAAAACCACCTATGAATGAGTCCATGGGATCATTGTCTTTCTGAGTCTGTCTGGGTTGCCTCACTCAAAATAATGTTTTCTAGTTCCATTCATTTTCCTGCAAAATTCAAGATGTCGTTATTTTTTTCTGTGGTGTAGTACTCCATTGTGTCAACGGACCACATTTTTCTTATCCATTCTTCGATCGATCGATCGAAGGACATTTAGGTTGTTTCCAGGTTCTGGCTATGACAAACAAAGCTGCTGTGAACATAGTTGAGCACATGTCCTTGTGACGCGATTGAGCATCCTTTGGACATAGACCCAAAAGTGGTATTCCTGGGTCTTCGAGGAAGGTTGTTTCCTACTTTTCTGAGAAATCACCACACTGACACCCAAAGGGTTTGTACCAGCTTGCATTCCCACCGGCAATGCAGGAGTGTTCCCTTTTCCCCCCAACCTCTCCAGCATAAGTTGTCATCAGTGTTTTTGATTTTGGCCATTTTTAGAGGTATCAGATGGACTCTCAGAGTTGTTTTGATTTGCATTTCTCTGATGACTAAGGATCTTGAATGTTTCCTTAAGTGTCTTTCAGCCATTTTAGATTCCTCTGTTGAGAGTTTTCTGTTTAGGTCTGTACTCCATTTTTTTTTTTTACTGGATTATGTGATCTGTTGGTGTTTGATTTCTTGATTTCTTTGTGTATTTTGGAGATCAGACTTCCGGGGTTACTGAAGTGGGGTTAGTGAAGATCTTTTCCCATTCTGTAGGCCGCTGTTTTGTCTTGTTGGCCGTGTCTCTTGTTTTTCACAAGTCTTTCAGTTTTAGGTGGTCCCATTTATTAATTGTTTCTCTCAGTGTCCATGCTGCTGGGGTTATATTTAGGAAGTGATTCCCTGTGCCAAGGCGTTCAAGTGCACTTCCCACTTTCTCTTCTATAAGGTTCAGTGTGGCTGGCTTTAGGTTGAGGTCTTTGATCCATGTGGACTCGAGTTTTGTGCATGGAGTTCATTTTCATTTTTCTGCGTGTTGATATCCAGTTATGCCAGCACCACTCGTTAAATATGCTCTCTTTTTTCCATTTGATACTTTTTGCTTCTTTATCAAAGATCAGGTGTACGAAGATGTGTGGATTGATAATCTGGGTCTTCTGTTCGGTTCCGTTGGGCCTCCTGTCTGTTCTTAGGCCAGTACCGGGCTGTTTTCAGTGCTGTAGCTTACAGAGTATTTTTTTTTTTCCTGATCTAATCACGCCACTTCCCAAAGGAAAAAGAGAGGAGAAATCACTGAATGATGAGACCATTACTTGAATGAGAAAATGGGTAGGTACCCTTATGCTTAAAGGTGTATTATCTACAAAGTGCTAAAACTTAGAAGTGAGTCTTAGGAGGAATGTCATTACACAGCTTCTTTCCAGATGTCTTCAAGTTGGTCCTAAACAGTCTATTCACAAGATGGGACCTCAGAGCTTCAGTACAGAACAACACGTTTTCTGTCCAACTGAATCTTCAAGTGGTTTGATAAGGATTTTGTATTCTTGTTCTGTCAAGGATTATTCTTTTTTTTTTTTAAATATAATTCAAGGGAGAGTGTTTTTTTTTTAAAGACGTATTTAGTGATTATATTTCTTTTCCCTTAGGGATAAAGAAATGGAGAAGTATTTTGAAGCAGTCAGTCACAAAAATAGAAGTAGGGAGGACGTTTCAAAACACCAGGCCATTAAACTTCAGCTACAGGGAAAACAAAACAAAAAACAAACAAACAAACAAACAAAAACCCGAAGCCAGGAATCATTGCAAACATCTGTATGTTCAGATACCGAGCCTGAGCAAGTTTGAGTGCCTCAGATTTGCGGATTTCATGTGGATCACAAATTGTGCTCAAGTTACAGCTGTTAGTGTCAGTGTGAACTTTGACATACCGACTCGACTAGATTCCTGTCTGCTGGACTCTGATCTGCTAGAAAAGCCAAAGAGCTAAAGTACCTCAGTTAACCTCTTCTGTGCCCCACCTTAAAGGAAAGGAAGGATGTGTGTGGCAAGTCGGTGCCCACTCAGAGACCCCACACATTTGAGGACAGAACAGAGAAACAAGATGGGGTAAGGGAGGTTCTGCTGAAATTAGAGTTATGGATGGCTGCCACTGCCAGCTGTTTCTTGTCTGCTGTGAGAACAGGAACTCAACAAAGACAGAGACATGCCAGGCAGGAGGTTTTGATAGAAAACTGAACTGAACTGAATAGAAACTGGCTATTCCGTTTTAGTGTTTTCAGAGTTATGTCCGAGGAACCTTCTACTTAAATGAAATAAAACCAAATCCTTTCAAATATCCAGGTGTCCTCTGAGGTTGGGGGGGGGGGGAAACGAAGGAAAAACAAAACAAGGATAAGAGGGATTTTAGTTGTTCTAAAGTCCTCAGGCAGGGGCACAACTTCCCCAGGAGAATAGCCAGAGTTCATTGGGCAACTGTCTGTCTCCTGTTGCATTGTTTCAAGTTTGTCTCACTTGAGGTTGGATGATGTCTGCCGTAAGATTTTCATCTTTTACGATCATGTGAGATTCTAGCCATTTTTTTTTAATTGAGAGAGGGACACATGCTCCCTCTAGTTCTATTGGCTGTACAGCTTTGACCAAGAAAGCAGGTTGGATTTCATCAAAGAATTTCTCTCCATTTTATATTTCACCTTTGATTGTTATTAAGTGTCATCTAGAAGGTTTGTGGTCTTTCAGGAACACTTTCCTAATTCTCGTGTGTGTGTGTGTGTGTGTGTGTGTGTGTGTGTGTGTGTGTGTGTGTGTGTGCGTGCGTTTTGTTTTGTGAGGCAGGCTTTTTCTATGTAACAGTGCTGGAAAGTCCTTGCAAGATGAGGCTGGCCTTGAACTCACTGACATCTTACTGCCTCTGTGTCATTTCTTCCTACTTGGTTGGTGTTTGATTGCTGTTTTGAGTTTTCAGATCTCATGTTCAAGATCAAGATCCTTTCTAACTCCGTGTCCTTGTGACACAAACATTAAAGGGTGTGGCTACAGCTCCACTGGACTTCTTTGATGTGAATATCTGCTGCCTTTCCTATAAACATTCTTGTTGGAGTTGGGAAATTGAAAGTTGTTGACTTGAATTCACTCATTTTCAGGTTAGATTGCAAGAAAAAAATAAAAAAACAAAACAAAAAAACCCTTTATTTTATTATTTCACATTGTAACTTGATTTTTTGTTGTTGTTGCTTTTTTGACACAGGAATTGGCTTTTTATTTGTGTTCCAGACAATCTATCTCACTACACGGCCCAGGACTTCTTTCTGAAGACTTCCATGAAAGTAGTCAGCTACCCAAAATATCCTGCTGCTGCTGCTACTGCTGTAATTTTAGAAAAAAATAAAATGAAATAGAAAAAGAAAATAATAAATAAAAAATTAAAGTATTTTTGGTGCAGGGTTTCTCTGTATAATACTTTTAACTCACTATATAAGCCAGGCTGCTCTCTCTCTCTCCTCTCTCTCTCTCTCTCATTTAATTTATGACTTATTTATTTTTGCTTGTGTTTTTGTTTTGATTTTAGAGCCGAGGCAGGGTTTCTTTGTTGCTTTGGAGCCTGTCTTTGGAACTAGTTTGAGGCTGGCCTCAAAATCACAGAGATCCACCTGCCTCTTCCAGACATGGAACCCTTCCCTTTGAATGCTTTCATCTTGTTGAGTTCAAAAGCTGCCCCATAAACAATTTCCAGAAACCACATGGTGGGAATCTAGTGCCCTCTTCTGTTGACAGGGCCTAGAAATGCCTATTTGCTGCTCTCTTGTTGGAGCTGGGAAACACTACCTTCTTGCTGAAGTTGGAAGATTGTTGAATTCAGTCATTTTCGGGTTTCTCAGAAAAAACAAAACAAAACAAAAAGCCCCTTCTTTGTTTTATTTCACATTTTAACTGGATTTTTTTGAGACAGGACCTGTCTTTTTATTTATGCTTCAGACAAACTATTTCACTATATGGTCCAGGACTTCTTTCTGAACACTGCTGCTGCAAATACAGTCTTATAAGAAAAACTAAAACTGGCATTAAAAAAGAGAAAAGAAAAAAAAACTGTCTTTTTTCTTTTCTTTTCTTTTCTTTTCTCTCTCTCTCTCTCTCTCTTTATGTTTTTTTCTTTTCATCTTTTATTATTTTTTGAGGCATGGTTTCTCAGTTCCCTAGCTGTCCTGGAATTCACATAATAGACCAAGTTATCTTCTTGGTGACATTCTGTTTTTGTTCTTGTTACCTATCTGTATATCCACATTTCTTCTCTCTCTCTCTCTCTCTCTCTCTCTCTCTCCCTCTCCCTCTCCCTCTCCCTCTCCCTCTCCCTCTCATTTATTTATATATTTGTTTGTTTGTTTGTTATGTATAGAATATTCTGTCTGTGTGGACGCCTGCAGACCAAAAGAGGAAACCAGACCTCATTACAGATGGTTGTGAGCCACCATGTGGTTCCTGGGAATTGAACTCAGGACCTTTGAGCCATCTCTCCATCTCCCCTCATTTTATTTATTTTTTGTTTGGTTTTGTGTTTTGCTTTACAGGACAGGGTTTCTCTGTTGCTTTGGAGACTATTTTTGAAACTAGCTCTTTTCTTGAAGACCAGGCTGGCCTAAACCTCCCAGAGATCCTGCCTCTGGCAGATATGGAGCCAGTGCTTTTGAATGCCTTCATCTGGTCAGGTCAAAAGCCACCCCACCTTTACACACACACACACACACACACACACACACACACACACACACACACACACCACACAAACCAAACACAAGCCAAACAAAAACCCAGGCACAGGCACACCCACAGACACATAGATAAACTTTTAAATTAAGTTAAATTAAGTCCCACACAGCTGGAAGCACTCTCTCAATTAAAAGTAAAATAAAATGTAAAAGAGTGCAGTGCTAAGTAGAGTTATGAAGATGTTTTAAAATGTGACTTCTTCCCTGTCTCCCCCATATACAGGAGGCACATCAAGAGATTTAAATAGAATTTGAAATTGGCCGGGCAGTGGTGTCGCACGCCTTTATTCCCAGCACACAGGAGGCAGAGGCAGGTGAATCCCTGGGAGTTAGAGGCCAGCCAGGGCTTCAAGAAAGGAGCTAGTTCCAAGAACAGCTAGGACTGTTATGCAGGGAAACCCCATCTCAAAAAACGAAACAAAAAAATTGAAATTAAACTACATGTACAAGAAATTAATAGAACAACATACTAGAAACAAAGCTGGGTTGTTGTGGTGCACACCTTTTATCCTAACATCTAAGAGACAGAGGCAGGTGGCCCTCCTTGAATTGGAGCCCAGTTGTGTAGAAAAGACCCTGTACCAAATAACAAAAATGTATACATGTTGAAATAAGAGAATAAAGAAAAAAAAAAGAACGAGAAAGGAAAGAAAGAAAGACAGAAGATAGAAAAAAAATGAAGAAACAAAAGAACAAAGGAAGGCAGTGCAGGGGGCCTGGTTGGTGGTTGAGAAGGGAGCCCTGGCCTAGTGACATCCTCTGCCATGTCTGCTGTGACCCCGGCACCACATTCCTCAGGAGCTGTAAAGGGTCTGAGAATAAAATGACATTTTTTATTGCTTTCTGTCTAAAGTGAAATTGCTCCAGACAAACAATTCACTGTGTCAATATTCCTGAAAATGATGGCCAAGTGGGAATTTTTCATAGTATTTCATGACTGTTTTAATGTTCTCTGCATCTCATGTCTTTCTCTAAGCAGGCCCAGGAACCATAAGAGCCTGTAGCTGATCTAGCAGATCTCCCATGGCAGGGGCCCTGGCCTCCACGCCTGTCCCCTGAGGGCACCTGGCAGGCATGGGACTCCAAATTTTACAGACTCATTTCAAAAGTTCAAGGTCACCAGCCCTTCCTAAACCAGTCAAGGGTGAGGCTACAACTTGACTGGTCTGTTTAGATATGCATATTCTGGTTCTCGTTATTGTTGTTTTTGCAAGGACAAGGGCAGGACCAGGTATCCAAGTGGGAATTTTTCCATGGCTGTTTTAATTTTCTCCAACTCCGCATTTAGTTTGAGAAGTGGGGGTGGGGTTGGACAAACCCAACAACTGGAAAGGAACCCCAAGCAAGCAAGCAAATGGTTGCCATGGTGAAAAGTCTTTGAAAGGAGATTAGGTGGCAGGGAAAAGCCCTTGTTACCTCCCTCCTCCCACCCAGTTCCTCCCTTAATTGTGGCAGCCCCTTGGCCCACATAGTCCTTTCACTGATTGTGATCGATCAGACACACTCTTTGCTTTATTTTTTATTTTTTGAATTGGGGTTGAAGTCAATGAATTGAGCTCTTAGATTATTATTATTATTAGTTTATTTGTGGTTTTTCTATATAGGGGTTCCCTGTGTATCCTTGTTTGCCCTGGAACTCACTTTGTAGACAAGGCTGGCCTCAGACTCACAGAGATCCAGCTGCCCCTGCCTCTACCTCTGCCTCCTAGTGCTGGAATTAAAGAAATACAATAAAGAAATGTGCTGCCACCGTTACCCAGCTGGATTTTTTTCCAATGGTGGGCAATGAGACCTTTTTTTAAAAAAAATGAAATAAAAACCATGCTATGGCATGGTCTCATACAGGACTATGATGTATTTGGTGTAGAAATCTACTCTGAAACATATTTCATGAGAGCTGTCTAGTTACCTATTGATGTTAAAACTCACTCCCCCTCCTTAGGGTCTAATATTGACTGACCCACAGGTCAGGGCAAGATCGTAAAAATTCCTTTATTCAGAGCTAATGCATGATGTAATATATATATTACACACACACACACACACACACACACACACACACACACACACACTCACTATACTACTATAAAAATTGGTTTCAGAAACCAGCCTTTTGCCACAGTGTCAGAAGGCCAAACTCTGCCTGTGGTCTCAGCTAACTGATAAGCTTTTGTGCCCCACAGTGCTTATTTGTTTTTTTTTTTTATTTTTAAATTTGCTTCTGGTTTTCCTAGGATCTGGTTTCTGGAATAAAGTTTGCTTCTGGTTTATTAGACTTTGTGGTGTTCCCATCGTTGCATGACCCACCCCCACCCCCGACCCAACATTTAAGTGGCTTTCAGCTATTTTAGATTCCTCTGTTGAGAGTTCTCTGTTTAGGTAGTACTCCATTTCATAAATTGTATTATTTGTTCTTTAGATGACCAATTTCTTGAGTTCATTCTGTATTTTGGATATCAGTCCTCTGTCTGATGTGGGGTTAGTGAAGATCTTTTCCCATTCTGTAGGCCGTCGTTTTGTCTTGTTGGCCATGTCCTTTGCTTTACAGAAGCTTTTCAGTGTCAGGAGGTCTCATGTATTAATTTTATTTCTCTCAGTGTCTGTGTTACTGGGGTTGTATTGAGAAAGTGGTTTCCTGTGCCAATGCGTTCAAGTGCATTTGATTTTATTTTTAATTCTTATTTTATTATTTTTGAATTGTGAGTGAAGTCAATTAATTGAGCGCTCAGATATTTTTGTTGCTGTTGTTATTATTATTATCTGTTTATTTGTTTTTTATCCGTCGTTTTCCTACATTGGGGTTCCCTGTGTATCCTTGTTTGCCCTGGAACTCACTTTGTAGACAAAGCTGGCCTCAGACTTACAGAGATCCAGCTGCCTCTGCCTCTGCCTCTGCCTCTGCCTCTGCCTCCTAGTGCCAGAATTAAAGGCCTGAACTAAACACACAGTTTTTTAAGATAGAGTTTCTTCTCTGTGTCACTTTATCTGTCCTGAAACTCACACTGCACAACAAGGTAGCCTCACACTCACAGTGATTTGCCTGCCTCTGCCACCCTGATCTCTGAGGACTGAGAACTGGGAATAAAGAAAGGCGCTGCCACCATTACCCAGCTAGATTTCTTTTGCAATGGTGGGCAATGAGACCTATACATTTCCTCAAAGGACTGAGTTCACTGTGTGCCAGGAGTTCTTGTAAGGGCATGTTTTCATTTGTTTGAGGGAATTCTCTCTCCCTCCCCCCCCTCTCATTCTAGATCTCTACTTTGTCTCATTCCTCACAGGAACTTCTCTGTTTTTCTTGATTTTTTTCCCCTCAGTCTGTCTTCCACAGTTTTTCTTTTCTTCTTTTTGAACTCTCTCACCCTAGACAGGAAGCTAAAGGTTTATGATATCTTTATTTGCATGTATAGTGTATTGTCACAAGTTGGAGAATCTGGAGACACTGAATTCAAATCATGGTCCTCTACAGGCTAGGAGACAGAAAACAAAATGGACCTTGAAAATATGGTGCATGGTGTCCTGTATCTTCCTGTCTTGTCTGCAAAGGGCCTTCACTAAAATGTTTTGAATTGTGATCCCCCCCCCCCACACACACAGGCACAGCCAGAGACACACAAATACATTTGTGAAATTAAAGGTCTGGAGAGATGGTTCGGTGTGTGCGGTGGCTTTTTCTGAAGAAGTGGGTTCAGTTCCCCGGGCACACATAGCAGTAGCTCATAAGTGATTGTAAAGCCAGTTTCTGGATGATCTAACACATTCGTACCACTGCATGTAAAATAGAGTTAAATAAATCATTAAAAATTCTTTAAAAATTTGAAATTAAACTAAGATCTACACAACTGGAAAAAATGTCTCAAATCAAAGTAAAATAAAATGTTTTGAAATAGGACACCTTCCATGCCCCACCCCACACAGGGAAACACTTGGTGCAGACCAAGAGAGATGAACAAAATGTGAAATTAAATTAAATATACAAGAAATTAACAGAATGAGATACTAAACATTGAGCTGGGTTGTGGTGGTGCACACCTTTCTTTCTATCGTCCAAGAGACAGAGGCAGGTGGACCTCTGTGATTTCCCAGGCTTTGTAGAGAGGCCCACATCTCAAATAAAAAAAAAAAATATATATATATATATATATATAAGTTCAACCAAAAAAAAAATCAATAAGGAAGGAAGGAAGGAAGGAAGGAAGGAAGGAAAGAGGAGACATTAGGAACTGTCTCCTTGGTCCTAGAAACTCCTTTTGATGTACATTTCTCTGATGATGAAGGATGTTGAACATTTTCTTCAGTGTCTGTCAGCCATTTTAGATTCCTCTGTTGAGAGTTCTCTGTTTAGGTCTGTACTCCATTTTGTCAATTGGATTCTTTGTTCTTTAGATGACCAATTTCTTGAGTTCTTTGTATATTGTGGAGACCAGACCTCTGTCTGATGTGGGGTTAGTGAAGATCTTTTCCCATTGTGTAGGCCGTCGTTTTGCCTTGTAGGCCATGTCGTTTGCTTTACAGAAGCTTTTCAGTGTCAGGAGGTCTCATGTATTCATTTTGTTTCTCTCGGTGTCTGTGCTACTGGGGTTATATTTAGGAAGCGGTCTCCTATGCCAATGCGTTCAAGTGCGTTTGATATTTTGATTTCTATAATTTTTTATTGTGGATGAAGTCAATTATTTGAACTCTCAAATATTTTTATTGTTATTATCTGTTTATCTGTTAGTTTATTTGTGGTTTTTCAACCTAGGGTTTCTTTGTGTATCCTTGTATGCCCTGGAACTCACTTTGTAGACAAGACTGGCCTCAGACTCACAGAGATCCATCTGCCTCTGGCCCCTAGTGCAGGGATTAAAAGCATGCACTGAACACTCTTTTTTTAAAAAACAGAGTTTAAAAAAACTCTCTCCCTTTCCCCCAGCCCCAGCCAAGGCTGCCGGCTACATCTCAGGCAGGCATAGGTGGCGGGCACTCTGGCTATCCAGGAAGTGACAGGCACAGACACGCAGAGAAGCAGGGAAGAGTGATGCCCACTCTCTCACTAAATGCAGGCATGCAGGAAGAACAATGAAAACAATCAGAACTGCAGAGAATTTCCAGAAACCACATGGTGGGGATCTAGTGCCCTCTTCTGTTGACAGGGAAGACATCAGAGATTTGGGTTCTTGTGCTCCTGAGACCTACCCCCGACATGGCAGCAGCTCATAAGTGATTGTAAATCCAGTTTCACGCCACTGCATGTAAAATAAAGTTAAATAAATCATAAAAATATTCTTTAAAAATTTGAAATTAAGGGGGCTGGAGAGATGGCTCAGCGGTTAAGAGCACTGACTGCTCTTCCGGAGGACCCGGGTTCAATTCCCAGCACCCACATGGCAGTTCACAACTGTCTGAAAACCCAGTTCCGGGGGATCTGACACCTTCACACCAATGCACATAAAATAAAGTTAAGTAAACTATAAAAATATTAAAAAAAAAATTGAAATTAAACTTAGTCCTACACAATTGGAAAGACTGTCTCGAATCTAAGTAAAATAAAGTGTTCTGAAATCGGATACCTTCCCTGCCCCACCCCCCACAGGGACACACTTGGTGCAGACCAAGAGATACGAACAAAATTTGAAATTAAACTTAATGTACAAGAAATTAACAGAACGAGATACTAAACGTTGAGCCAGGTTGTGGTGGTGCAGACCTTTCATTCTGTCATCCAAGAGACAGAGGCAGGTCTCTTGTGAATTCCCAGGCTTCATAGAGAGGCCCTCATTCCAAATCTAAAACGTATATAAAAGTTAAACCAAAAAAAAAAAAAAGAAGGAAGGAAGGAAGGAAGGAGGGAAGGAAGAAAGGAAAGAAGCAGACATTATGAACTGTCTCCTTGTTTCGAGAAACTTGACCATGGGAGTGTTGGACCTATGAGACAGTGCACGAGTCTCGTGTTCTAACTTGGTAGACGAGTCTGGATTTTAACTCACTGATGTTCTTCTTCCTGTGTCTCCTAAGTGCTGGGATAATAGGTTTCCCTAATTGTTGAATGGCATACTGAAAGTATTTCTTTCTACTTAGTTTGCATTTGAGTTTTTTAAAATCCATGCCTATTTTATTTATTTATTCATTTATTTTTGGTTTTTCAAGACAGGGTTTCTCTGTAGCTTTGGAGCCTGGGCTGGAACTAACTCTTGTAGACCAGGCTGGCCTCAAACTCACAAAGATTCACCTGCCTCTGCCTCCTGAGTGCTGGGATTAAAAGCATGTACCACCAACACCACCTGGCTTTACTTGTTTCTTTTATTTATTTTTGTTAAGCCCAACATTTTTCTCTGCTTCCCCTCCCTGCCTCTCCTCTCCTCTTCAACCCCCTCCCAAGGTTCCCATGCTCCAAGGAGATCTTGTCTTTTTCTACTACTCGTGTAGATTAGATCTATATATGTCTCTCTTAGGGTCCTCGTTGTTGTCTAGGTTCTCTGGGATTGTGATTTGTGAGCTGTTTTTTTTTTATGTTTTATTTATTTTTTGTTTATGTTTTTGTTTTGATTTTTGAGTCGAGGCAGGGTTTCTCTGTTGCTTTGGATCCTGTCTTTGGAACTAGTTTGAGGCTGGCCTCAAAATCCCAGAGATCCACGGGCCTCTTCCAAATACGAATCCCTTCCTTTTGAATGCTTTCATCTTATTGAGTTCAAAAGCCACCCCATAAACAATTTCCAGAAACCACATGGTGGGAATCTAATGACCTCTTCTGGTGACAGGGCCTAGACATGCCTATTTGTTGCTCTCTTGTTGGAACTGGGAAAAACTACCTTCTTGCTGAAGTTGGAAAATTGTTGAATTCAGTCATTTTCAGGTTCCTTAGAAAAACAAAACAAAACAAAAAGCCCCTTCTTTGTTTTATTTCACATTTTAACTTGATTTTTTTTTTTGAGACAGGACCTTTCTTTTTATTTATGTTTCAGACAAACTATTTCACTACATGGTCCAACACTTCTTTCTGAACACTGTTGCTGCAAATGCAATCTTAAAAGAAAAACTAAAATTAAAATAAATGACCTGGCATTAAAAGGAGAAAAAAAGAAAAAAAAACTGTCTTTCTTTTCTTTTCTTTTCTTTCTCTCTCTCTCTCTCTCTCTCTCTTTCTTTCTTTTTTGCTTTCTTTCCTTCTTTCATTAATTTTTGAGGCATAGTTTCTCTGTATAACAGCCCTAGCTGTTCTGGAACTCACTTTATAGACCAGGCTGTCTTCTTGGTGACATTCTGTTTGTTTTTTTTCTTGTTTCCTATCTGTAAATTCACATTTCTTCTTCTTCTTCTTCTTCTTCTTCTTCTTCTTCTTCTTCTTCTTCTTCTTCTTCTTCTTCTTCTTCTTCTTCTTCTTCGTCTTCTTCTTCTTCTTCTTCTTCTTCTTCTTCTTCTTCTTCTTCTTCTTCTCTCTCTCTCTCTCATATTTTATTTATCTTTTTGTTTGGTTTTGTGTTTTGCTTTACAAGACAGGGTTTCTCTGTTGCTTTGGGGACTGTTCTTGGAACTAACTCCTTTCATGTAGACCAGACTGGCCTAAAACTCCCAGAGTTTTTTCCCTTTCTTTCTTTTTTCCCTTTTTCCTCTTCCTTCCTTCCTTCCTTCCTTTCTTTCTTTCTTTCTTTCTTTCTCTCTCTCTTGCTTGCTTTCTTGCGTTCTTTCTTTTCTTCTTTTATTATTTTTTGAGGCATGGTTTCTCTGCCTAACAGCCCTAGCTGTCCTGGAACTCACTTTACAGACCAGGCTGTCTTCTTTGTGACATTCTGGTTTTTTTTCTTGTTTCCTATCTGTAAATCCACATTCTCTCTCTCTCTCTCTCTCTCTCTCTCTCTCTCTCTCTCTCTCTCTCTCTCACACACACACACACACACACACACACACGCACACACACACACACACACACACACACACACATTGTTTTCTGTTTTTCTTGATTGTTTTCTTCAGTCTGCCTTTTACATGTATTAAACTCAATGTATGTGCAGAAAGAAACCAAATATGAGATTCAAAATACAGCCAGGGTTGGCAGGTAGTGGAGCAGGCCTTTGACTCTGGCACTTCATTCAACATGATTTGTTTTTTTTTTTCTTGACTTCTCTGTAACCATTCTTGTTGGAGTTGAGAAATTGCTGATATGAATTCAGTCAATTTCAGGTAATAGCCTTGCCTCGGCTGTCCTGGAACTCACTTTTAAAGATCAGGCTATCTGTTAGATTTTGTTTTTTGTTTTTTTATGTTCTATCTGTAAATCACCATTTCTTCTCTTGAATGTGTTCACCTTGGTAAAGTCAAAGGCCACCCCACAGACACACAGAGTCTCACACACACACACACACACACACACACACACACACACACACACGGGGGGGGGAGAGAGAGAGGCACACCTAGAGACACAGAAATAAATTTGTTAAATTAAAGGAAGGCCTGGTGAAATGGCTTGGTGGCTCCTCCTGAAGAAGTGGGATCAATTCCCAGGACCCACATGGCAGTAAATAAATACATGACTGTAAATCCAGTTTTTGGATGATTTGACACATTCATGCCACTGCACATAAAATAAAGTTAAATAAACCATAAAAACGTCCTTAGGGCTGGAGAGATGGCTCAGCGCTTAAGAGCATTGCCTGCTCTTCCAAATGTCCTGAGTTCAATTCCCAGCAACCACATGCTGGCTCGCAACCATCTGTAATGAGGTCTGGATCCCTCTTCTGGCCTTCAGGCATACACAGAGACAGAATATTGTATACATAAAAATAAATAAATATTAAAAAAAATCAAATTTTTTTAAAAAAAAATTTGAAATTAAGCTAAGTTCTACACAACCGGAAAGACTGTCTCAAAGCAAAGTAAAATAAAATGTTCTGGAATAGGACACCTTCCCTGCCACACCCCCCACAGGGAAAAACTTGGTGCAGACCAAGGGAGACGAACAAAATTTGAAATTAAACTAAGTGTACAAGAAATTAACAGAACGAGATACTGAACACTGAGCCGGGGTGTGGGGATGCACTCCTTTCATTCTTTCATCCAAGAGACAGAGGCAGGTGGACCTCTGTGAAATCCCATGCTTTGTAGAGAGGCCCCCACCCCAAATTTAAAATATATATATATATATATATATATATATATATATATATATATATATAAAAGTTCAACCAAAAAAAAAATAAGGAAGGAAGGAAGGAAGGAAGGAAGGAAGGAAGGAGGAGACATTATGAACTGTCTCCTTGGTCCTAGAAACTCCTTTTGATGTACATTTCTCTGATGACGAAGGATGTTAAACATTTTCTTAAGTGTCTGTCAGCCATTTTAGATTCCTCTGTTGAGAGTTCTCTGTTTATGTCTGTACTCCATTTTGTCAATTGGATTCTTTGTTCTTTAGATGACCAATTTCTTGAGTTCTTTGTATATTGTGGAGACCATACCTCTGTCTGATATGGGGTTAGTGAAGATCTTTTCCCATTGTGTAGGCCGTCGTTTTGCCTTGTAGGCCATGTCGTTTGCTTTACAGAAGCTTTTCAGTGTCAGGAGGTCTCATGTATTCATTTTGTTTCTCTCGGTGTCTGTGCTACTGGGGTTATATTTAGGAAGCGGTCTCCTATGCCAATGCGTTCAAGTGCGTTTGATATTTTGATTTCTATAATTTTTTATTGTGGATGAAGTCAATTATTTGAACTCTCAAATATTTTTATTGTTATTATCTGTTTATCTGTTGGTTTATTTGTGGTTTTTCAACTTAGGGTTTCCTTGTGTATCCTTGTATGCCCCTGGAACTCACTTTGTAGACAAGGCTGGCCTCAGACTCACAGAGATCCAGCTGTCTCTGCCCTAGTGCAGGGATTGAAGGCATGCTCTAAACACCTTTTTTAAAAATAAATAAATAAATAAATAAATAAATAAATAAATAAAAACAGACTTTGTCTGTGTCATTTTGCCTGTCCTGAATCTCAGTCTGCAGAACAAGGTAGCCTTAAACTCGCAGTGACCTGCCTGCCTTGGGCTCCCTGATCTCTGAGGTGTTTTATCATCTCTCTGAGTCTCTACCTGGCTATCAATTTATCTATTAGTTTACTTATTTTTTTTTTTATTTGTTTTGTGAGACAGGGATTCTCTCTGGCTTTGGAGTCTGTCCTGGATTCAGACCTGGTCACAGCTGTACCTGAAGCAGTGAGGCCTCTTGCAGGGAATCCGCAGAGCCTCTGCCCAGGGCCCTCCAGGGGAACCACTCTCACCCTTTCCCCCAGCCACAACCAGGGCTGCCGGCTACATCTTAGACAGGCATAGGTGGCGGGCACTCTGGCTATCCAGGATGTGACAGGCATAGACACACAGAGAAGCAGGGTGGGTGGTGCCCACTCTCTCACTAAGTGCAGGCATGCAGGAAGAACAATGAAAACAATCAGAACTGAAGAGATGGAATTTCTGGAATTTCCAGAAACCACATGGTGGGGATCTAGTGCCCTCTTCTGGTGACAGGGAAGACATCAGAGATTTCGGTTCTTGTGCTCCTGAGACCTACCCCCGACATGGCAGCAGCTCATAAGTGATTGTAAATCCAGTTTCACGCCGCTGCATGTAAAATAAAGTTAAATACATCATAAAAATATTTTTTAAAAATTGAAAATTAAACTTAGTTCTACACAACTGGAAAGACTGTCTCGAATCTAAGTAAAGTAAAGTGTTCTGAAATCGGATACGTTCCGTGCCCCACCCCCCACAGGGACACATTTGGTGCAGACCAAGAGATACAAACAAAATTTGAAATAAAGCGTCATGTACAAGAAATTAACAGAACGAGATACTAAATGCTGAGCCAGGGTGTGGTGGTGCAGACCTTTCATTCTATCATCCAAGAGACAGAGGCAGGTGTTCCTCTGTGAATCCCAGGCTTCATAGAGAGGCCCTCATTCCAAATTTAAAACATATATAAAAGTTAAACAAAAAAAAAGAAAGAAGGAAGGAAGGAAGGAAGGAAGGAAGGAGGGAGGGAAGGAAGAAAGGAAAGAAGCAGACATTATGAACCGTCTCCTTGTTTCGAGAAACTTGACCATGGGAGTGTTGGACCTAGGAGACAGTGCACGAGTCTTGTGTTCTAACTTGGTAGATGAGTCTGCATTTTAACTCACTGATGTTCTTCTTCCTGTGTCTCCTAAGTGCTAGGATAATAGGTTTCCCTAATTCTTGAATGGCATACTGAAAGTATTTCTTTCTACTGAGTTTGCATTTGAGTTTTTTAAAATCCATGCCTATTTTATTTATTTATTCATTTATTTTTGGTTTTTCAAGACAGGGTTTCTCTGTAGCTTTGGAGCCTGGGCTGGAACTAACTCTTGTAGACCAGGCTGGCCTCAAACTCACAAAGATTCACCTGCCTCTGCCTCCTGAGTGCTGGGATTAAAGGCGTGTACCACCACCACCTGGCTTTACTTGTTTCTTTTATTTATTTTTGTTAAGCTCTACATTTGTCTCTGCTCCCCCTCCCTGCCTCTCCTCTCCTCTTCAACCCCCTCCCAAGGTTCCCATGCTCCAAGGAGATCTTGTCTTTTTCTACTACTCATGTAGATTAGATCTATATATGTCTCTCTTAGGGTCCTCGTTGTTGTCTAGGTTCTCTGGGATTGTGATTTGTGAGCTGTTTTTTTTTTATTTTATGTTTTATTTTTTTGTTTGTTTGTGTTTTTGTTTTGATTTTTGAGTCAAGGCAGGGTTTCTCTGTTGCTTTGGATCCTGTCTTTGGAACTAGTTTGAGGCTGGCCTCAAAACTATCCCAGAGATCCACCAGCCTCTTCCAGATATGGAACCCTTCCCTTTGAATGTTTTCATCTTTTTGAGTTCAAAAGCCACCCCATAAACAATTTCCAGAAACCACGTGGTGGGAATCAAGTGCCCTCTTCTGTTGACAGGGCCTAGAAATGCCTATTTACTGCACTCTTGTTGGAGCTGGGAAAGACTACCTTCTTGCTGAAGTTGAAAAATTGTTGAATTTAGTCATTTTCAGGTTCCTTAGAAAAAAACAAAGCAAAACAAAACCAAAAGCCCCTTCTTTGTTTTATTTCACGTTTTAACTGGATTTTTTTTTTGAGACAGGACCTGTCTTTTTATTTATGTTTCAGACAAACTATTACACTACATGGTCCAGCACTTCTTTCTGAACACTGCTGCTGCAAATACAATCTTAAAAGAAAAACTAAAATTAAAATAAATGACCTGGCATAAAAAGAGAAAAAAAAATAAAAACTGCCTTTGTTTTCTTTTCTTTTCTTTCTTTTCTTTCTTTCTTTCTTTCTTTCTTTCTTTCCTTCTTTTATTAATTTTTGAGGCATGGTTTCTCTGTATAACAGCCCTAGCTGTCCTGGAACTCACTTTACAGACCAGGCTGTCTTCTTGGTGACATTCTGTTTTTTTTTTCTTGGTTCCTATCTGTAAGTTCACATTCTCTCTCTCTCTCTCTCTCTCTCTCTCTCTCTCTCTCATTTTATTTATTTTTTTGTTTGGTTTTGTGTTTTGCTTTACAAGACAGGGTTTCTCTGTTGCTTTGGAGACTTTTCTTGGAACTAGCTCCTTTCTTGTAGACCAGGCTGGCCTAAAACTCCCAGAGATCCTGCCTCTGTCAAATATGGAGCCAGTGCCCTTAAATGCCTTCATCTGTTGAGGTCAAAAGCCACCCTATCTACACACACACACACACAGACACACAGACACACAGACACACACACACACACACACTTAATTTAAATTAAGTCCCACAGAACTAGAAATACTGTCTCAATTTAAAGTAAAATAAAATGTAAAAGAGTGCAGTGCTAAGTGCAGTTATGAAAATGTTTTAAAATATGACACCTTCCCTGTCTCCCCCACATACAGAAGGCACATCGAGAGATTTAAATAGAATTTGAAATTGGCCGGGCAGTGGTGTCTCATGCCTTTATTCCCAGCACACAGGAGGCAGAGGCAGGTGAATCCCTGGGAGTTAGAGGCCAGCCAGGGCTTCAAGAAAGGAGCTAGTTCCAAGAACAGCTAGGACTGTTATGCAGGGAAACCCAGTCTCGAAAAACAAAACAAAACAAAATTGAAATTAAACTACATGTACAAGAATTTAATTGAACAACATACGAAACACAAAGCTGGGTTGCTGTGGTACACCCCTTTTCTTCTATCATCTAAGAGACAGAGGCAGGTGGCCCTCCTTGAATTGGAGACAGGTTGTATAGAAAAGACCCCATACCAAATTACAAAAATGTATACATGTTGAACCAAAAGAAAAAAAAAGAAAGAAAGAAAGAAAGAAAGAAAGAAAGAGAAAAGAAAGACAGAAGATTAAAAGCAAGAAAATGAAAAAACCACGGAACAAAGGAAGGCAGTGCTGGGGGCCTGGTTGGTGGTTGAGAAGGGAGCCCTGGCCTAGTTACATCCTCTGCCATGTCTGCTGTGACCCCAGCACCCCATTCCTCAGGAGCTGTAAAGGGTCTGAGAATAAAATGACCTTTTTTTATTTTTTTCTGTCTGAAGTGAAAATGTTCTAAACAAACAATTCACTGTGTCAATATTCCTGGAAATGATGTCCAAGTCGGAATTTTTCGTAGCATTTCATGGCTGTTTTAATTTTCTCTGCATCTCATCATGTCTTTCTCTAAGCAGGCCCAGGAACGATAAGAGCCTGTAGCTGATCTAGGAGATCGCCCATGGCAGGGGCCCTGGCCTCCACTCCTGTCCCCTGAGGGCACGGGGTAGGCGTGGGACTCCAGATTTTACAGACTAGGAATATTCAAGGTCGCCAGCCCTTCCTAACAGCCAGAACTCCTTGCTGAACCAGTCAAGAGTGAGGCTACAACTTGATCGGTCTGCTTAGGTATACATATTTTTGTTACCGTTGTTTTTGGAAAAGGTATCCAAGTGGGAATTTTTCCATGACTGTTTTGGTTTTCTCACACTTGGACTTTTAGTTTGAGAAGTGGGGTGTGGGGCTGTACAAACACAACTGTGAAAAAGATCCCCAAGAAAGGAAGCAAGTGGTTGTTATGGTGAAATGTCTTTGAAAGGCATTCAGGTGGCAAGAAACTGCCTTTGTTGCCTCCCTCCCTCCCTCCCCCACCCCCCAGTTCCTCCCTCTTAACAAGTCATAATTGTGGCAGCCCCTTGGCCCACATAGTCCTTTCACTGTTCCTGATTGATCAGACACACTCTTTGTTTTATTTTTTAATTTTTGAATTGTGGTTGAAGTCAATGAATTGAGCTCTTAGATTATTATTATTATTATTATTATTATTATTATTATTATTATTATTATTATTAGTGGTTTTTCTACCTTGGGGTTCCCTGTGTATCCTTGTTTGCCCTGGAACTCACTTTATAGACAAGGCTGGCCTTAGACTCACACAGATCTAGCTGCCTCTGCCTCTACCTCTGCCTCCTAAACACACTTCTTTTTCAAGACAGGGTTTCTCTGTGTCTGTCATTTGCCTGTCCTGAAACTCACACTGCAAAACAAGGTAGCCTCAAACTCACAGCAATCTGTCTGCCTCTGTCTCTCCTGATCTGAGGGCCGAGAACTGAGAATAAAGAAATGCACTGCCACCATTACCCAGATGGATATTTTTTTTTCCAATGGTGGGCAATGGGACTTATAAATTTTCTCAAAGGACTGAGATCACTGTGTGCCAGGTGTTCTGTAAGGGTGTTTTTTTGTTTGTTTGTTTGAGGGAATTCTCTCTCTCTCTCTCTCTCTCTCTCTCTCTCTCTCCTCTCTCTTTCCTCTCTCTCTCCCTCTCTTTCACTCTCTCTCTTTCGCTCTAGATCTTTGCTTTGTCCCATTCCTCATGGGAACTTCTCTGTTTTTCTTGAATTTTTTCCCCTCAGTCTGTCTTTCACATTTCGTTTCTTTTCCTTTCTTTTCTTTTCTTTTCCTTTCTTTTTTTCTTTTCTTTTGAACCCTCTCACCCTTGACAGGAGCCTAAAGGTTTATGGTATCTTTCTTTGCATGTATAGCTGGAGAATCTGGAGACACTGCATTCAAATCATGGTGCTCTAGAGGCTAGGAGACAGAAAAAGAAATGGACCTTGAAAATATGCCTCATGGTGTCTACCATCTTGTTGAGGTCAGCTCTCATGGTGGTTACCAAAGGCAGCCTTCTAAAAGCTTTCATCTTGGTGAAGTTAACAGCCATGCTGTCTTGTCTGCAAAGGGCCTTCACTAAAATAGTTTGAATTGTAATCCCCCCCACATATACATAAACATAGACACAGACACACACACACAGACACACACAGACACACACACACACACACACACACACACACGCACACACGCACACAGGCACACACTCTCACACACGCACTCACGGGGATAGACATGGGAACACTGAGAAAAACAAATAAAATCTGAAGTTAAACTCAATGTACGAGAGAGTCAGAAATCACAAAATAAATGAAATAAAACAATGCTACGGGGTGGTCTCATATAGAACTGTCATGCATTTGGCAAAGAAATACTGCCAGGGGATTTTGATTTTTAATGTTATTCATGTCCTCTTCATGGACAAGGAAAGTATCAGAAGTGCAGAGATGGAATTTCTGAAATTACCAGAAACCACAGGGTGGAGATCTAGTGCACTCTCTTGGTGAATGGAAGTGGGTGCAGAGAGAGTGCTCATGCATTAAAATAATACAGTATTCTTTTTCCTAAATTAAAGAAACAAACAAGGGCTGAAGAAATAGCTCAGAGTTTAAGAGAACTGGCTCTTCTTCCAGAGGTCCTGAGTTCAATTTTCAGGAGAGATATCTCAGTTCAATTCCCAGCACCCACATGGCAGCGCATAAGTGATTGTAAATGCTGTTCCTGGGTGATCTGACACCCTCACACCATTGCACATGTAATGAAATTAAGTAAATCACAAACATTTCTTCTCTCTGGCTTTGGAGCCTGTCCTGGAAGTAGCTTTTGTAGAATAGGCTGAGAACCAGGAATAAAAGAATGCGCCGCCACCACCACCCAGCTAGATGGTTTTAATTTTTAGAATGGTGGGCAATGAGACTTATAAATGAGGCTGAGGTGGTTTTCTCACAGGACTGAAGTGAATGCTCTCTCTCTCTCTCTCTCTCTCTCTCTCTCTCTCTCTCCCATTCTAGATCTCTATTTTGTCCCACTCCTCATGTTTTCTCTTTTTCTTGATTGTTTCCTTCAGTCTGCCTTTCACATGTATTAAACTCAATGTGCGTGGAGAGAGAAACCAAATATGAGATTCAAAATACAGCCAGGGTTGGCAGGTAGTGGAGCAGGCCTTTGACTCTGGCACTTCATTCAACCTGATTTGTTGGTTTTTTTTTTTCTTGACTTCTCTGTAAACATTCTTGTTGGAATTGAGAAATTGCTGATTTGAACTCAGGCAATTTCATGTAATAGTCCTGACTGTCCTGGAACTCACTTTTAAAGATCAGGCTATCTGTTTGTTTTTGTCTTGTTTTCTTATTTTCTATCTGTAAAACACCATTGAAGAGCTTGGTGGCTCTTCCTGAAGAAGTGAGTTCCATTCCCAAGACCCACATGGCAGCAGCACATAAGTGACTGTAAATCCAGTTTCAGGATGATCTGACACATTCATGCCACTGCACGTAAAATAAAGTTAAATAAACCATAAAAAATTCTTTAATGCTGGAGAGATGATTCAGCAGTTAAGAGCATTGCCTGCTTTTCCAAAGGTCCTGAGTTCAATTCCCAGCACCCAGATGGCAGCACATAAGTGATTGTAAATGCAGTTCCGGGGTGATCTGACACCCTCACACCATTGCACATATAATGAAGTTAAGTAAATCACAAACTTTTCTTCTCTCTGGCTTTGGACCCAGTCCTGGAAGTAGCTCTTGTAGAATAGGCTGAGAACCGGGAATAAAGGAATGCGCCGCCGCCACCACCCAAGTAGATGGTTTTAATTTTTAGAATGGTAGGCAATGAGACTTATAAATTTCTTCAAAGGACTGAGGTGGTTTTCTCACAGGACTGAGGTGAATGCGCTCTCTCTCTCTCTCTCTCTCTCTCTCCCTCTCTCTCCCATTCTAGATCTCTGTTTTGTCCCACTCCTCATGTTTTCTCTTTTTCTTGATTGTTTTCTTCAGTCTGCCTTCACATGTATTAAACTCAATGTACGTGGAGAGAGAAATCAAATATGAGATTCAAAATACAGCCAGGGTTGGCAGGTAGTGGAGCAGGTCTTTGACTCTGGCACTTCATTCAACATGATTTTTTTTTCTTGACTTCTCTGTAAACATTCTTGTTGGAGTTGAGAAATTGCTGATATGAATTCAGTCAATTTCAGGTAATAGCCCTGCCTTGGCTGTCCTGGAACTCACTTTTAAAGATCAAGCTATCTGTTTGTTTTTGTTTTGTTTTTTTTTGTGTTCTATCTGTAAATCACCATCTCTTCTCTTGAATGTGTTCACCTTGGTAAAGTCAAAGGCCACCCCACAGACACACAGAGTCACCCACACACACACACACACACACACACACACACACACACACACACACACACACACAGAGAGAGAGAGAGAGAGAGAGAGAGAGAGAGAGAGAGAGAGGCACACCTAGAGACACACCAATACATTTGTTAAATTAAAGGAAGGCCTGGAGAGATGGTTTGGTGGCTCTTCCTGAAGAAGTGGGTTCAATTCCTAGGACCCACATGGCAGCAGCACATAAGTGATTGTAAATCCAATTTCTGGATGAACTGACACATTCATGCCACTGCATGTAAAATAAAGTTAAACAAACCATAAAAAATTCTTTAGGGCTGGAGAGATGGCTCAGTGGTTAAGAGCATTGCCTGCTCTTCCAAAGGCCCTGAGTTCAATTCCCAGGAACCACATGCTGGCTCATGAACCATATGTAATGAGGTCTGGATCCCTTTTCTGGCCTTCAGGCATACACAGAGACAGAATATTGTGTACATAAATAAATAAATATTAAAAAAATAAAAAAACCCACAAATCTTTTTAAAAAATTTGGAATTAAACTAAGTTCTACACAACTGGAAAGACCGTCTCAAAGCAAAGTAAAATAAAATGTTCTGAAATAAGACACCTTCCATGCCCCACCCCACACAGGGAAACACTTGGTGCAGACCAAGAGAGATGAACAAAATGTGAAATTAAACTAAATGTACAAGAAATTAACAGAACGTGATACTAAACACTGAGCCGGGGTGTGGGGATGCACTCCTTTCATTCTTTCATCCAAGAGACATAGAAACTCGTTTTGATGTACATTTCTCTGATGACTAAGGATGTTGACCATTTTCTTCAGTGTCTGTCAGCCATTTTAGATTCCTCCATTGAGAGTTCTCTGTTTAGGTCTGTACTCCATTTTGTCAATTGGATTCTTTGTTCTTTAGATGACCAATTTCTTGAGTTCTTTGTATATTGTGGAGACCAGACCTCTGTCTGATGTGGGGTTAGTGAAGATCTTTTCCCATTGTGTAGGCCGTCGTTTTGTCTTGTTGGCCATGTCGTTTGCTTTGCAGAAGCTTTTCAGTGTCAGGAGGTCTCCTGTATTCATTTTGTTTCTCTCGGTGTCTGTGCTACTGGGGTTATATTTAGGAAGCGGTCTCCTGTGTCAATGTGTTCAAGTGCATTTGATATTTTGATATCCATATTTTTTTATTGTGGATGAAGTCAATTATTTGAACTCTCAAATATTTTTATTGTTATTATCTGTTTGTTTATTTGTGGTTTTTCAACTTAGGGTTTCCTTGTGTATCCTTGTATGCCCTGGAACTCACTTTGTAGACAAGACTGGCCTCAGACTCACAGAGATCCATCTGCCTCTGCCTCCTAGTGCAGGGATTAAAGGCATGCACTGAACACCATTTTTTTTAAACAGAATTTATCTGTGTCATTTTGCCTGTCCTGAATCTCAGTCTGCAGAACAAGGTAGCCTTACACTCGCAGTGACCTGCCTGCCTTGGGCTCCCTGATCTCTGAGGTGTTTTATCATCTCTCTGAGTCTCTGCCTGGCTATCAATTTATCTATTAGTTTACTTATTTTTTTGTTGTTGTTGTTATTTTCTGAGACAGGGATTCTCTCTGGCTTTGGAGTCTGTCCTGGATTCAGACCTGGTCACAGCTGTACCTGAAACAGTGAGGCCTCTTGCAGGGAATCCACAGAGCCTCTGCCCATGGCTCTCCAGGAGAATCCACTCTCTCCCTTTCCCCCAGCCCCAGCCAGGGCTGCCGGCTACATCTCAGGCAGGCATAGGTGGCGGGCACTCTGACTATCCAGGATGTGACAGGCACAGACACACAGAGAAGCAGGGAGGAGTGTTACCCACTCTCTCACTAAATACAGGCAAGCAGGAGGAACAATGAAAACAATCAGAACTGCAGAGAATTTCCAGAAACCACATGGTGGGGATCTAGTGCCCTCTTCTGGTGACAGGGAATACATCAGAGATTTGGATTCTTGTGCTCCTGAGACCTACCCCAATGTAATACTGACAATGCCCTATTAGACCCTATATATCACATATAGGCTTGCTTGATATCACACACGTACACTGTCTGCGTTGCTGCCTGCCCACCTTCCTCTGTGACCCCTGGGAGAGAGCCTGGTACCATCAGAAGACAGAAGATGGGGTTTGGGTCTCTCTCTCTCTCTCTCTCTCTCTCTCTCTCTCTTTCTGTCTGTCTCTCATCTATTCTTCCATCTATGTATGCATCTATTGATTTATGTAATAGATTTTTTTGTTTGTTTGTTCTTTTTTTGTGACAGGGTTTCTCTCTAGTTTTTGAGTCAGTCCTGGAACTCGCTCTTGGAGACCAGGCCGCGTGCTGGAACTAAAGGCATGCATCATCACTTCCCGGTTAGAAGCCTTTGTAAAACGTGGGCAATTAGAGCTAAAAATTTCCTCATAGGACTGATTTTACTGTGTGCCAGGGTTAGTGTAGGGCTTTGCTTTAATTTTCTTGAGTGAATCCCCCCCCCACCCCAACACCCGTCTCTTATTGTAGAGCTCTGTTTCATCTTCCATGAGCTCTGAGGGCACTTGGCTTGAGTATGATACACACAGAGACTTACTATTAAGGAAAGTTTAAGATCAAGATCCTTTCCTAACTCTGTGACCTTGCAATAGAGAAGTTTCAAAGGGTGTGCCTACAGCTCCACTGGACTTCTTTGATGGGCCTTTATCTGTTGCCTTTCCTGTAAACATTCTTGTTGGAGTTGGGAAATTGCTGATTTGAACTCGGGCAATTTCATAGAATAGCTCTGGCTGTCCTGGAACTCACTTTTATAGACCAGGCTGACCTTTTGGTGACATTCTATTCTTTTTTTCTTCCTCTTATTTTCTATCTGCAGTCCACATTGGTGTAATGACAGTGCACCTGTATATTCACTGCTCTGATCCTTTCTCTCCTTCCTTCCTTCCTTCCTTCCTTCCTTCCTTCCTTCCTTCCTTCCTTCCTTCCTTCCTTTCGTATGTCTGTCCACTCCCTAAAACCCAAAAATGTCTAGCCTCCCAACGCAATTAAAAATAAGTCAATTAAAATAAATAACCTGGCATTTATAAAAGGAGGGAAGGAGGGAGGGAGGAAGGCAGGCAGGCAGTGCTGGGGGCCTGGATGATGGTTGTGAAGGGAGGAGCCCTGGCCTAGTCGTCTCCTCTGCCACGTGTGTCACCCCAGTCAGACCTCAGGAGCCTTCTCTAAAGGGTCTGAGAAGCTGCTTCCATGTTTCTGCCTCTGGGTATTTATTGATCTATTTATTTATTTTTCTGGTTTATGTGGGAGGGGAAGGGGAAGCCGAAGCCTTGTCCTACGGGCTCCATGCTGTCACTCAGTCAGTACTGTCTCGTCAACGCGCGTGTGAGGGCCCGTGTCTGTCATGCCAGCAGCACTCAGAAACTGAAAGTACAAGGATCAGGAGATCATCTTCATCGCGGTGGGAAATAGACCCTCCACCAGAAATCCATCAAACGACCTTTTAATTTTCTCCGTCCTAAGTGAAAATGTTCACAACAGATCCGCATGACCCTATTATTCCTGGAAATGAAATCCAATGGAGATATTTTAAAACACACACACAAACAAACACATTATTCCACGACTGTTTTCGTTTTCTCTGACTCGGTATTTAGTCTGAGAAGTAGGTGCCGGGGGTGTGGGGAGTGGTGTGGAGAAAAAGAACTGCAAGCAAGCAAGCAGGCAAGCAAGCAGGCAAGCAAGCAAGCAAGCAAGCAAGCAAGCAAGCAAGCAAGCAAGTAAGCAGTGGCCAAGGTGAAGTCTATGTCTTTGAAAGGAGACTCGGATGGCAGGAGACTGCCTGCCATGGCCACCTCCCTCCCTCCCTCGGTCCTCGGTCTCCCTCAGTCCCTCGGTCTCTCCCTCTCACCGTGCTCTAAGTGTCGCAGCCCCTCGACTGGCCCACTTAATACTGTCACTGATCGTGGAGACGCACTCTTTGTTTCCCGTGAGCCTCCCTCCCTCCCTCCCTCCCTCTCCACGAGGGAGAGCGATTGGCCTGTTTTCCTAGCTAGCTGCCTGTGGTCTCGGTTCCTCCTTTCGTTTTCGTAGCCTGAGCGTCCGTGGCTCCTCCCGAACGTCCGTCCCGGCCAGCCCGCGTTCACCCATGTTCGGGGATGGGGTGTGGGGGAACCGACGACGGGGAGTCCCCTGCCCTGTCGTGGGTGCGTGTCACCTCCGGGCGTGAGCGTGGGAGGACACTCTGTCGCGCCAGAGAAGGCTCGCGCGCCGCGGCCGAGCGAGCGAGCGAGAGCGAGCGAGCGAGCGAGCGAGCGATCTCTGTCGGTCGGGTGGGTCGTCGGGCGCCACCTAGCGGTGTTGGCCGTTTTGTGCAACGCTCCTGGTCCTCGGTCGCCGACAAGGAGGGCGAAGTGGCTTTTGTGAGGCGGAAAGAGTGACGAGAGTCCCGGCTGGCGGGCGGGCGTGTCCCGCGGTCGGTGTCGTGCTTGGGGACGGTCTCTGTGTAGGAGGTTGTGCCGGAAGAGTCGCCTATGGGTGCGTCTGGGATGGAACCGAACGAAAGCCACGGCTGGGGAGGGTGCCGGGAGACTTGAGCGGGTCGACCAGAAGGCTTGAGTCGTTCGCGTCGTCCCACCGCTAGGTGTCGGGTCCGGCCAGGCCCAGGATGGGTGAAGTACCCCGGCTTTCAAAGCTGTCTTTCCCTCGCCTTTTCTCTCTAAGAGAGAGAGAGCCCTGGGTCCCCGGCGACCCGAGGCCGAGAGGGGGCGCTGGTTGATCACGGCTCTTCCCCGCCGCCCGTGCCCGGACTCGTTGGGGGTGTCGGAGCTTTTGATTATTTTCCTCCTTGTCAGAACCCTCGGTCCTCGGCGGCGGGCCTCGCCATCCTGAGGCCGAGAGGAGGCTGTGGTCCCGGCTTTCTCTCCTCCCTGGTCCGGACTCGTTGGGGGTCTCGGAGCTTTATTTATTTATTTATTGATTGATTGATTTATTGATTGATTGATTTATTTATTTATTTATTTATTTTTTCCTCGGTCCTCAGCGGTGGGCCTCGCCATCCTGAGGGCGAGAGGAGACTGTGGTCTCGACGGCTTTCTCGCCTCCCTGGTCCGTACTCGTTGGGTGGCCTCGGAGCATTTTTTTCTTTTTTTTCTTTTGTTTTTCTCCTTGCCAGAACTCTCGGTCCTCAGAGGCGGGCCTCGTCGTCTCGAGGCCGAGAGGAGGCTGCGGTCACGGCTTCTCTGTTCTCTGTTCACTGGTCCCCGGTTTCCTGTACCGTCAGGTATTTTTTTTTTCTTGCCCTGCTCCATCCCTAGCGGCTGGTCGCAGGGTCCTCGGCCGGGAGGAGGCTGGGCGCCCGGCTTTGTGGCATGTCCACCTCGCTCTCTCGGTCCTTTCATGGTCATGAGGTCGACCAGTTGTTCCTTTGAGGGTCGGTTCTCTTGTTTATGGGGACATTTTTGGGACATGTCACCCAGCCTCACTTTCAGGAGTCCCCTGTGGTCTGTGAATTGCTCCCTGTACCTGGTGTCATTCTTCTAGTGGTTGCTATCTGTCCTTATTGTACCTGCAGATAGGTGCTGACACGCTGTCCTTGAAGTGGGTGACATGAAAGGACTCTGTAGGTTGCGGTCTCTTCCGAGCCTCGCTGGGTCGTTTTTCCCGTTTAACCCAACCTACGTGGCGTGTCAGGCGTTCCCGCTTCGTGGTTGTCACCCGTGCAGTTTGGATGGTGGGACTTGCCTCCCGGTGCTCTTCCCTTACCGTCCCGGTGTTTTTTTTTTTTTTTTCCAAGTTTCTTTTGGGGATCAGATGGAGCTCCCGAGTCTCCACGGACTGGGTGGGTCCCCTGTGTGCCTCCCGAGTGCACTGTTTTCTCCACCCCCAGGTTATGGAGCTCCCGAGTCTCCATGAGGCCTTGGGGGGAAGGGTGAACCAGCCCGGCCTTCTGCTGCCTGCTTTTATGTGCCTCCCGAGTGCACATACCGCTTCTTCCCCACGACCACCACCATTGTGTTTGGTTTTGAAGGTGGAGGTGTGAAGGGTTTTTTTTCCCCCCCATCCCCAGGTTGTGGAGCTCCCGAGTCTCCATGAGGCCTTTGGGGGGAAGGGTGACCCAGCCCGGCTTTCTGCTGCTTGCTTATGTGCCTCCCGAGTGCACACCTTTTCTTCCCCCGTGGCTGGCCCACTCCACTCCGCTTTTTTTTTTTTTTGGTTTCGGAGGTGGTGTGTGAAGGGTTTTCTTTTTTGTTTCTTAGGTGGCGTGTGAAGGGTTTTCTTTTTTGTTTCGGAGGTGGTGTGTGAAGGGTTTTCTTTTTTTTTTTTCTTTCCTTTCGGGGATCAGCAGGCGGTGGAGCTCCCGAGTCTCCACGGACTGGGTGGGTGTCCCCAGTCCCCTGTTCCCGTGTGCCTCCCGAGTGCACTTTTTTCCCATCCCCAGGTTGTGGAGCTCCCGAGTCTCCATGAGGCCTTTGGGGGAAAGGGTGACCCAGCCCGGCTTTCTGCTGCTTGCTTATGTGCCCCCCGAGTGCACACCTTTTCTTCCCCCGTGGCTGGCCCACTCCACTCCGCTTTTTTTTTCTGGTTTCGGAGGTGGTGTGTGAAGGGTTTTTTTTTTTTTTTTTTTTTGGTGGCAGTCGGTCGGGTCTGTGGTGCCCTCTCGCTCGCTTCTCCCCGGTTCCGCTTGTCGATCGATGTGGTGCTCTCGCCCTGTGTTCATTCGGGTCGGAGGCCTAAGCCGCGCCAGGCGAGGGACGGACATTCATGGCGAATGGCGGCCGCTCTTCTCGTTCTGCCAGCGGGCCCCGCGTCTGTCCTCCCCACCTTTGACTGGTGGTGTGTGGAAGGCAGGGGTGCGGTCTCTCCGGCACGAGCCCTGTGAAAGCCCCCCGCACTCCCCGCTGTGGTTCGTGGGGGCTCCCGTGAGGCGCATCAGGGGCTCCGGCGTCTGCCCCCCCTCGCGCGTTTCGCTCCGCCCACCGTGTGTGGCCCGTGCGGCCCTCCTCCCTCCGAGCCGGGAGAGGGTTGGCCGATGTGTGCCGCGTCACACGCCCATCCCGAACGGGCTTTGTGTGCGCGCGTCTCGCTCGCGATCCTCGAGGTGCTCCTGGAGCGTTCCAGGCCGATCTTCAGAGGTGCCCGGTACTGAGCGGCGGCGGCGTTTCCCGTTTCTCCGACGTGTGTGCCCTCCCGCGCGCGGTCCGGCCTTCGGCGGTGTTCCTCTGCGAAGGTGTGTGTTCGTGTGGGGGTCGAGGCGAGCGGTAAGAAAGAGGCTCTCTGCGTCCGTCCCCCCCTCCGTGAGCGGGGGACGATGAACCGTCTCTCGCAAGCTCCTGT
>NW_028263242.1:62500-110000 GCF_982192425.1 Myodes glareolus
CTAAAGGCTATGTCAGGCTGGAGAGATAGTTTATCGGTTCAGCAATGACTGCACTGTCTGCTCTTCCAGAGGACCCAGGTTCTATTCACATGGCAGCTCATAGCTGTCTGTAATCCTAGTTCCAAGGGGGGGGGGAGAGAGAGAGAGAGAGAGAGATGCTTCATGTCGATATACGAACAAACTGAGAAACAAGGAAAGACGGTGCTGGTGGCTGGTTGGTGGGCTTTCAGTTCCCTGACAGCGATAAGCACATGATGGAGGAACCGCAAAGTTGTTCCACTATGTGGGTGTGATGAGAGATTGTGAGTGCGTGTCCTGTCGGAACAAAGCGAGTCCCGTAGTTCATAAAAATTACCCCAAAACTTCAGCAGAATTCATTTCGGTCTTCCTAAGTTTGCAAATGTGTGATGAACTTGTGAGACATCAAAATTCTCAGTCATAGATAACGAGGAGATAGAGTATGCCACACAACAAAAATCAGATTCCTTGATCTAGAGCCACAATGAACATGCCTTGGAAAAGGGGGACGAGGCCCACTTGAATCACAATGTCCATCGGAGCGAGAGAAGAGTGTGCAAAGGACACAAAAGGAGAGATCTTTGTGGTCCTTCCTTTCTTCCTTGGCTCGGGAAGTGACTGAAAGATGAGACTTTGTCCGAGCGGGTTCTGACTTGAGTCTCCCCCTCTGTGGGTATTAGTCGATCCTCCCTTCTTTCTAGAGTGTGTGTCTCTCAGACGTTACCTGCTTTCCAGGGCAAAGCTTTCTAAGCCTTATTCAGAGACCTCAGCCATGTGCTCTCAGAAGAAGCCTGGTAGTCTAGGGGTGGGTGCCAAACTCGCTTGCTTGATGCTTCAGACTCATGTCATTGAAGCATAGGACATAAAGATTCATCATAAAGATTCACAACACACACAAAGCCATCCTCACTTACTAACGGCCCAGGACACCTGGAGCGTTCTCAGCCAGGCTGTGTGTGGTGGTGGGGGCATGCCTTTCATCCCAGCACTCGGGGAGGCAGAGGCAGGCAGATCTCTCTGAGTTCAAGGATGGCCTGGTTTACAGAGTGAGTTTTAGGATGGCCCAAGATACACAGAGAAACCCTTTCTTCAAAAACAAAACAAAACAACACAAAAAAAAGAAAAGAAAGGAAAAAGACAAAAGAAGAGGAAAAAAGAAAAAAACGGCAGTCTCTTCCCACTCTCTCACCCACTGTCTCTAAATAGTTCTCAGGTTGAACCCGGAGACCAGTGTGTCATTCATAACTGGAAAGCCAGAAACCTTAGGTTGATGCCTCAACCCTGCTAATGGCTGTGATAGAAAGCATGGTAAAATCAGGCTTTGGCGGAGCACGACTCACTCTCCCTTTTTCTATTATGACTGGTACACAACAAAAAGGAGTGGGGGGGGGGCGATAAGCAGCGCTGGTATTGAAATCTCACTGACCCCTTTCGGCACTCAGCGTGAATGAAGAGCATCTCTAGCAAAAGGCTACATGCTTGTCAATTCCTGACTTTGTACAATCAACTACCGTGCATCTTTAGGGACGCAGACAAACATCCCAGAAAACCCCCAGTTCCTGAACCCTAGCCCTGGAAGGCTCAAGGCCATCACGTCCAGCAATCTCTCTAGTCCCTGCTAGTGGGGAACTAACTAACTCACTTTCTCTTCCCAGGACCACTGATTGCTCCATGGTTCCCTGTGAGATCTGGGGCCAGCTTTCTTCTTCCCTCACTCTGGCCTCCTCACGATCTCCGTTCTCTCTCCCAAGTAGACTCATCAGTCTAGACGACATGTCTAGAAGCGAGGAGTCTTACAGATATTGAAAGAGTGTGTCTTGAGGGCCGTTGGCGTTTCTAGGACACAAGTGACATCACAAGATTCTGAGAGCTCTCCGGGATACGGTAGAGTTTCCAGAGAAGGGACTGACGATGTCATCGGGCATGGGCCTTTACCTCCTTGCAACTATTTCTCCCTGAACTGACTGAGTGCAAGCTGAGGTTTGCTTTCCAAGAGTCTGTCTCGTGACACCACAGAGGAAGCCATTCAGTATCTCCTCTTTCCAAAACCAGAAATTTCTCTCTCTTTGGTTCATTAAAATTTTTTCACGACTCCCTCCACCCATGGGGAGTTGGCTGAACACTCATTCTTTTTTCAGAAATGGCCCTTGCTCTTATGAACAGATATTCATACTCAGCAATATGAGAAATAAAGCCTGCCAACAAATTATTCCAGGATGATATGGAGGATGAGGGTTGAGTCCTCTGAAGTGAACAAGCACTTAGGGAAGGCTAAACTGAAGGGAATTTGACTCTGAGTGGCAAGAGATGAATAGCTACCCCTCAGCCCCAGAACAGCTGTTGCAAATGCACGGAGGCAGACACATCAGGCCGAGGGACCAACTGGGCTCTCTGCATCTTCCCGCATTGTCAGAGCTGTGTGGAGGGGCCGTGTTCAGAGGGAAAGGGCATTTTCTAGAACAGCACACATTTTTTTTTTCTTTTTGATTTTCGAGACAGGGTTGCTCTGTAGCTTTTGGTGCCTGTCCTGGAACTAGCTCTTGGAGATCAGGCTGGCCTCAAACTCACAAGTGGAGTGCTGGGATTCAAGGTGTGAGCCACCACCGCCTGGCAATTTTTTTTTTAAAAAAAACTCAGACAAAACTTGACCCAAAACATCCTACAGGGTTGGAGGTCATTAAGTTAGTTAGTTAGTTAGTCTAATGCTGGTGGAGACTGTGTTGGGCTGAGATAAGGTGGATGGTGAATTATTTTTGAGAGGATTCCATGCTAGCTTCTCATTAAGTCTCATTCTAAAGCGGTCAACTTTAAAATGAAATCCTTACGATGCATTCTCTATTGTTAGGAACACACAGTGCATCATTCCTTGTTTTTGCCATCTGTAAAGGCACAGCAGTGGGACTGGAGAGATGGCTGAGAGGTCAGGAGCCCTGGCTGCTCTTCCAGAAAGAAAGAAAGAAAGAAAGAAAGAAAGAAAGAAAGAAAGAAAGAAAGAAAGAAAGAAAGAGATCTGGTGGCGCACTTTTCTGCTCTGTGGGCATGCATGGAAGTAGACTGTTGTATACGCAATAGATAGATAGATAGATAGATAGATAGATAGATAGATAGATAGATAGATAGCACGGCAGCTCTGATGCCCCTGTCACTCTGGGGATGCAACACTTCTGAAGTAACTTTCCCTAGTCTACTTCATTATGATGCAGTCTCATTTTTAATCAACATTTAGAACAACCGCTGTTTGGAGCAGAATTTTACAATTTTTAAAACACATTTTAAAACCTTAAAACCATGACGCTTATATCTCTGGCTTTCTTTTTTCCCTACAAGTGGTAATTTTATTTAAATGATGTAACAGGTGAAGATTCTTGTATAGATTTTAGTAGAAGAGTGTACCTGAGGTAGCTAGCTGCTAGGGAGTGAAGGAAGGAACAAGAACTCTTATATCGACTGAGGCATGTCAGTCTCCCTTAGGGCCCAGTAAAGGGTCTTAGGCCAGAACATACATCTGTTTCCTGAGTTAAAGCTTTAGCTGTTGTTTGTCTGAGAGTGCCAGGCTCTGCGGTGCAGCTGAGCCTTTTTCTTACTGGGCTGGGATGGTCCACACCTGCTTCCAAGAGTATTGCTTATTCCGTGTAGCCTGTGGTGGGAAAAAACGGGAGGAACTGGGATGACTTCCCTTTGGTCTTCATTGTAAACAACAGCAGCATCTAGATTCACCCTTTGGCTTTCAAAGCAAGAGGGTTTATTGGCTGTGTCTCTGGGGGTCAGAGCAGTAGGATTTCGGGTGACAGAACCAAGGAAGAAGTCATACTCGAAAGCCAAATCATACTCCGGACGTGACTCCACTGACACTAGCATGTGGCTAACTGATTTAGGAGGTTTCACTCCTCTGGAAGGTGGTAAGTAGTGCCATCCCTGGGCATGTGAGCTTGGGCCATAGAGGAAAGCTGGCTGAGCAGAACAGTAAGCGACACGCCGCCCTCTCTCTGTGGTTTCAAACCCTGCCCTGGGGATTTTGCATTGGCTTTCCTTGATCAAGGATTCTCAGACAGACCTTAATCCCGAAACAGAATTGGGGGTGGGGGAGACAACCTACCTACCTACTTTAACGAGGGAAGTATTTGGCTCAATGCATGAGATCATCTGTTAAGGTTTCTGTTGCCCAACTTGTCTCATGCTGGGAGAGCTTCCCTCATGACCTGTTTCAAACTTGGTAGTACTGAGCAAGTCTGAACTGCATTTGCCTAAGGGATTCGCTACAGAGAATCCCAGGCACTGCCATCGTGTAGTCAGTTGACAATATAGACTATTTGTACTGAAAGAGTAGGTAGGTAACTGCCACACTATTTCATTAGGTGCAAAGGAACACACACAGCAGCAACCTCTTTAAGGTCCAAGGACTACTGCAAAGTTACATCTAATGACTGAGAACGAAAGTGCTACATCACTCGCAATTCCCCTGCCTTTCTGCGTGAACGTCACAAAATACTCCCCCAGGGTGGACAGACAGACAGATTTGACCGAAACGAGGGATCTATTTACAGGATAGCCAATATCTTCAAATTTGGAGCACACACACAAAGATTTCTTATCACAGATCTTCCACGAGTCATGTAACAACTTCCAGGTGTTGGAGAGGTTTTGCAAATTGTTATGACAGGTTAATTCTGTGAATTGTTTCATTTTTTATTTATGTATTCACTCATTCATTCATCCATCCATTCATCCATTTAGCTGTCTGTCTGTCTGTCTGTCTATCTATCTATCTATCTATCTATCTATCTATCTATCTATCTATCTATCTAATTAGTTATTCTGTATATATGTCTGCAGGCCAGAAGAGATCACCAGATCAAACTCAGAAGCTCTGGACATGCTCTTAACCTCTGAGCCATCTCTCCAGCCCCAGTTCCTTACTTTTTCAAGAAGTCTACTTGTTTGCTCATCTCTTTATTTCCCCTTCTGTGCGTGACATGTACAGATGGGGCCGGGAGACAAGGGGGCTAGTGTGGTGAGAGGAAGGCGCCCGCTGGTCATCCAGTGGTAAATAAGGCTGGGAATAGCTGACTATTAATTCATTAGAATACTATTAAAACGGTTCCAGTAGAAAGCAATTGCTTTCTTTTCTCTTTGCCCAGAGATCAGACTGACTGCAACTTGGAAAGAAGTCGACCCTGCTGGACAGCGACCTCCTGACTCCTGCTTTGGGTGGGTGACCCAAAGAGGTTGTAAAGACAAGATCTGAGAATGAATTCATCGAATGGCTGCCAGCAGCAGCATTTTATTGAGAAGAGATTCCACATTTTATGCTGTTTAGTTACTTAGATGAAGAGGGGCTTGTGACTGGCATGGGGTGTGGCTTCTCAAGTCAGGTCAGGTCGGGTCAGGGAAGGGCTGAGGAGTGAGTGTAGCCACAGTGTTGGCCTTGACAATAGCCGCCAGTCATATGTTAATGTCAGGACCTGAGAGTTCCTCAAAAGAGAATGCCTGACCTTGGGAAAAGGACTTGTGGGAAGCAGGCACTTGAGAAACTGTGGCTTCATAGTTTACCAGAAAGCTCCCTCCTGAAAGGGAAAGTCATGATGGATATCTTTTCGCAAGGATCATTCTGGACTGACTGTCAATAAATAAATAAACTATGAACAAACAAACAATAAATAAAAAGTTCACTGTTGTTGATTGACTTTTGATTTCATAATGAAACTTTCTCTCTCTCTCTCTCTCTCTCTCTCTCTCACACACACACACACACACACACACACACACACACACACACAAAACAAGCTATACATTAAAAGGAAGCACAACACCTTTACTCAGGGGGCAAAGTGAACTCTGTGAACTCTGAAGGTCATGTTTTCCAGGCAGGACTATGTAGACTCTCCATGTTGGGCTGCAGAGATTGTTTCCCAGTTAAACACTGACTGCTCTTCCAGAGGACCTCGGTTCAATTCCCGGTATCCACATCCACATGTCCACATGGCAGCTCACAGCTGTCTGTAATCCCAGTTCCAGGGACCTGAGAGCCATGATCAAAACACAAATGCACATAAGATAAAAATAAATATTTTTTTAAATAGAGAGAGAGAGAGAGAGAGAGAGAGAGAGAGAGAGAGAGAGAGAGAATATATAAACAAACCGAGAAACAAGGAAAGATGGTGCAGGCTGGCTGGTGGGCTTTCAGTTCCCTGACAACAATAAGCACATGATGGAGGAACCACAAAGTTGTTACACTATGTGTGTGTGATGAGAGATTGTGAGTGTGTGTCCTGTCAGAACAAAGTGAGTCCCATAGTTGATGAAAATTACTCCCAAGTTTTCAAATGTGTGATCAACGTGTGACAGGTTGGGCTAGAGATGCTGAGAACTGGGGTTCACCCAGGGGAGCCCTCAATGCAAGAGCAGACACTCACTCCCATGAAGAGTGAGAGATGGATTATTCCTGCACTCAAGTTTAAGGAAGGATGAAGGGCTTTCCTTAAACTCACAGATATGAAAACCACTCACAGATATGAAATCCACTCACAGAAATTGCAGTCTCAGCCGGGCTGTGGTGTGTGGTGGTGGGTGCATGCCTTTCATCCCAGCACTCAGGGAGGCAGAGGCAGACAGATCTCTGTGAGTTCAAGGATAGCATGATTTACAGAGTGAGTTTTAGGACAGCCCAAGATACACAGAGAAACCCTTTCTTCAAAAACAAAACAAAACAACGCAAAAAAGAAAAGAAAGGAAGGAAAAAGAGAAAAGAAGAAGAAGCAAGAAAAAAAATTGCAATCTCGTCCCACTCTCTCATCCATTGGCTCTAAAGAGCTCTCAGACTGGACTGAAGACCAGGGTGTCATTCATAACTGGGATGCCAGAAACCTTACGTTGATGCTTCAACCCTGCTAATAATGGCTGTGATAGAAAGCATGGTAAAACAAGGCTTGGGCGGAGCACAACTCCCCTTTTCCTATTATGACTGGTACACAACAAAAAGGAGTTCGGGGGGGGGGGCGATGTGCAGTGCCGGTATTGAAATCTCACTGATCCCTTCCACACTCAGTGTGAAGAGCATCTCCAGCAAAAGGCTACATCCTTGTCAATTCCTGACTTTGTCAAATCAACTACTGTGCATCTTGGATGTGCGTTGGCCCTTTAGGGACGCAGAGAAACATCCCAGAAAACCCCCAATTCCTGAACCCTAGCCCTGGAAGGCTCAAGACCACCACATCCAGCAATCTCTCTAGTCCCTGCTAGTGGGGAACTAACTCACTTTGTCTTCCCAGGACCACTGATTTCTCCATGGTTCCCTGTGAGATCTGGGGCCAGCTTTCTTCTTCCCTCACTCTGGCCTCCTCACGATCTCCGTTCTCTCTCCCAAGTAAACTCATCAGTCTAGACGACATGTCTAGAAGCGAGGAGTCTTACAGATATTGAAAGAGTGTGTCTTGAGGACCGTTGGCGTTTCTAGGACACAAGTGACATCACAAGATTCTGAGAGCTCCCCGGGATACGGTAGAATTTCAAGAGAAGGGACTGACGATGTCATCGGGCATGGGCTTTTACCTCCTTGCAACTATTTCTCCCTGAACTGACTGAGTGCAAGCTGAGGTTTGCTTTCCAGGAGTCTGTCCCATGACACAGAGGAAGCCATTCAGGATCTCCTCTTTCCAAAACCAGAAATGTCTCTCTCTCTGCTTCATTAAAATCTTTTCACGACTCCCTCCACCCATGGGGAGTTAGTTGAACGCACACTTTTTTCATGAATGGACCTTCTTCTCCTGAACAGATATTCATACTCAGTCATCTGAAAAATTAGGCCAGGATGATACAGAGGATGAGGGCTGAGTCCTCTGAAGTCAACAAGCACCTAGGGAAGGCTAAACTGAAGGGAATTTGACTCTGAGTGGCAAGAGATGAATAGCTACCCCTCAGCCCCAGAACAGCTGTTGCAAATGCACGGAGGCAGACACATCAGGCCGAGGGACCAACTGGGCTCTCTGCATCTTCCCGCATTGTCAGAGCTGTGTGGAGGGGCCGTGTTCAGAGGGAAAGGGCATTTTCTAGAACAGCACACATTTTTTTTTTCTTTTCGATTTTCGAGACAGGGTTGCTCTGTAGCTTTTGGTGCCTGTCCTGGAACTAGCTCTTGGAGATCAGGCTGGCCTCAAACTCACAAGTGGAGTGCTGGGATTCAAGGTGTGAGCCACCACCACCTGGCAATTTTTTTTTTTTAAATCTCAGACAAAACTTGACCCAAAACATCCTACAGGGTTGGAGGTCATTAAGTTAGTTAGTCTAATGCTGGTGGAGACTGTGTTGGGCTGAGATAAGGTGGATGGTGAATTATTTTTGAGAGGATTCCGTGCTAGCTTCTCATTAAGTCTCATTCTAAAGCGGTCAACTTTAAAATGAAATCCTTACAATGCATTCTCTATTGTTAGGAACACACAGTGCATCATTCCTTGTTTTTGCCATCTGTAAAGGCACAGCAGTGGGACTGGAGAGATGGCTGAGAGGTCAGGAGCCCTGGCTGCTCTTCCAGAAAGGAAGAAAGAAAGAAAGAAAGAAAGAAAGAAAGAAAGAAAGAGATCTGGTGCCCTTTTCTGCTCTGTGGGCATGCATGGAAGTAGACTGTTGTATACGCAATAGATAGATAGATAGATAGATAGATAGATAGATAGATAGATAGATAGATAGATAGCACGGCCGCTCCGATGCCCCTGTCACTCTGGGGATGCAACACTTCTGAAGTAACTTTCCCTAGTCTACTTCATTATGATGCAGTCTCATTTTTAATCAACATTTAGAACTACCGCTGATTGGAGCAGAATATTACATTTTTTAAAACACATTTTATAACCTTAAAACCATGACGCTTATATTTCTGGCTTTCTTTTTCCCTACAGTGGTAATTTTACTTAAATGATGTAACAGGTAAAGATTCTTGTATAGATTTTAGTAGAAGAGTGTACATGAGGTAGCTAGCTGCTAGGGAGTGAAGGAAGGAACAAGAACTCTTATCGACTGAGACTGAGGCATATCAGTCTCCCTTAGGGCCCAGCAAAGGGTCTTAGGCCAGAACATACATCTGTTTCCTGAGTTAAAGATTTAGCTTTAAAGATTTTTTAGTTAAAGATCGGCGGTGCAGCTGAGCCTTTTTCTTACTGGGCCGGGATGGTCCACACCTGCTTCCAAGAGTATTGCTTATTCCGTGTAGCCTGTGGTGGGAAAAAACGGGAGGAACTGGGATGGCATCCCTTTGGTCTTCATTGTAAACAACAGCAGCATCTAGATTCACCCTCTGGCTTTCAAAGTAAGAGGGTTTATTGGCTGTGTCTCTGGGGGTCAGAGAAGCAGGATTTCAGGCGACAGAACCAAGGAAGAAGCCATACTCGAAAGCCAAATCATACTCCGGACGTGACTCCACTGACACTAGCATGTGGCTAACTGATTTAGGAGGTTTCACTCCTCTGGAAGGTGGTAAGTAGTGCCATCCCTGGGCATGTGAGCTTGGGCCATAGAGGAAAGCTGGCTGAGCAGAACAGTAAGCGACACGCCGCCCTCTCTCTGTGGTTTCAAACCCTGCCCTGGGGATTTTGCATCGGCTTTCCTTGATCAAGGATTCTCAGACAGACCTTAACCCCCGAAACAGAATTGGGGATGGGGGAGACAACCTACCTACCTACCTACCTACTTTAACGAGGGAAGTATTTGGCTCAATGCATGAGATCATCTGTTAAGGTTTCTGTTGCCCAACTTGTCTCATGCTGGGAGAGCTTCCCTCATGACCTGTTTCAAACTTGGTAGTACTGAGCAAGTCTGAACTGCATTTGCCTACAGAGAATCCCAGGTACTGCCATAGTGTAGTCAGTTGACAGTATAGACTATTTGTACTGAACGAGTAGGTAGGTAACTGCCACACTATTTCATTAGGTGCAAAGGAACACACACAGCAGCAACCTCTTTAAGGTCCAAGGACTACTGCAAAGTTACATCTAATGACTGAGAACGAAAGTGCTACATCACTCGCAATTCCCCTGCCTTTCTGCGTGAACGTCACAAAATACTCCCCCAGGGTGGACAGACAGACAGAATTGACCGAAACGAGGAATCTATTTACAGGATAGCCAATATCTTCAAATTTGGGGCACACACAAAGATTTCTTATCACAGACCTTTCACGATTCATGTAACAACTTCCAGGTGTTGGAGAGGTTTTGCGAATTGTTATGACAGGTTAATTCTGTGAATTGTTTCATTTTTTATTTATGTATTCACTCATTCATTCATCCATCCATTCATCCATTTAGCTGTCTGTCTGTCTGTCTGTCTATCTATCTATCTATCTATCTAATTAGTTATTCTGTATATATGTCTGCAGGCCAGAAGAGATCACCAGATCAAACTCAGAAGCTCTGGACATGCTCTTAACCTCTGAGCCATCTCTCCAGCCCCAGTTCCTTACTTTTTCAAGAAGTCTACTTGTTTGCTCATCTCTTTATTTCCCCTTCTGTGCGTGACATGTACAGATGGGGCCGGGAGACAAGGGGGCTAGTGTGGTGAGAGGAAGGCGCCTGCTGGTCATCCAGTGGTAAATAAGGCTGGGAATAGCTGACTATTAATTCATTAGAATACTATTAAAACGGTTCCAGTAGAAAGCAATTGCTTTCTTTTCTCTTTGCCCAGAGATCAGACTGACTGCAACTTGGAAAGAAGTCGACCCTGCTGGACAGAGACCTCCTGACTCCTGCTTTGGGTGGGTGACCCGAAGAGGTTGTAAGGACAAGATCTGAGAAGGAATTCATCTTATGGCTGCCAACAGCATTTTATTGAGAAGAGATTCCACATTTTATGCTGTTTAGTTACTTAGATGAAGAGAGGGAGGCCTGGCATGGGGTGTGGCTTCTCAGGTCAGGTCAGGTCAGGTCAGGGAGGGGCTGAGGAGTAAGTGTAGCCACAGCATTGGCCTTGACAATAGCCGCCAGTCATGTGTTAATGTCAGGACCTGAGAGTTCCTCAAAAGAGAATGCCTGACCTTGGGAAAAGGACTTGTGGGAAGCAGGCACTTGAAACTGTGGCTTCATAGTTTACCAGAAAGCTCCCTCCTGAAAGGGAAAGTCATGATGGATATCTTTTCGCAAGGATCATTCTGGACTGACTGTCAATAAATAAATAAAGTATGAACAAACAAACAATAAATAAAAAGTTCACTGTTGTTGATTGACTTTTGATTTCATAATGAAACTTTCTCTCTCTCTCTCTCTCTCTCTCTCTCACACACACACACACACACACACACACACACACACACACACACACACAAAACAAACTATACATTAAAAGGAAGCACAACACCTTTACTCAGGGGGCAAAGTGAACTCTGTGAACTCTGAAGGTCATGTTTTCCAGGCAGGACTATGTAGAGAGATGCTCCATGTCGGGCTGCAGAGATAGTTTCCTGGTTAAACACTGACTGCTCTTCCAGAGGACCTGGGTTCAATTCCCAGTATCCACATCCACATGGCAGCTCACAGCTGTCTGTAATCCCAGTTCCAGGGACCTGAGAGCCATGATCAAAACACAAATGCACATAAGATAAAAATAAATATTTTTTTAAATAAACAGAGAGAGAGAGAATATATAAACAAACCGAGAAACAAGGAAAGATGGTGCAGGCTGGCTGGTGGGCTTTCAGTTCCCTGACAGCAATAAGCACATGATGGAGGAACCACAAAGTTGTTACACTATGTGTGTGTGATGAGAGATTGTGAGTGTGTGTCCTGTCAGAACAAAGTGAGTCCCATAGTTGATGAAAATTACTCCAAAGTTTTCAAATGTGTGATCAACGTGTGACAGGTTGGGCTAGAGATGCTGAAAACTGGGGTTCACCCAGGGGAGCCCTCAATGCAAGAGCAGACACTCACTCCCATGAAGAGTGAGAGATGGATTATTCCTGCACTCAAGTTTAAGGAAGGATGAAGGGCTTTCCTTAAACTCACAGATATGAAAACCACTCACAGATAGGAAATCCACTCACAGAAATTGCAGTCTCAGCCGGGCTGTGGTGTGTGGTGGTGGGTGCATGCCTTTCATCCCAGCACTCCAGGGAGGCAGAGGCAGACAGATCTCTGTGAGTTCAAGGATGGCATGATTTACAGAATGAGTTTTAGGATGGCCCAAGATACACAGAGAAACCCTTTCTTCAAAAACAAAACAAAACAACACAGAAAAAGAAAAGAAAGGAAAAAGACAAAAGAAGAAGCAAGAAAAAAAATTGCAATCTCGTCCCACTCTCTCATCCATTGGCTCTAAAGAGCTCTCAGACTGAACTGGAGACCAGGGTGTCATTCATAACTGGGATGCCAGAAACCTTACGTTGATGCTTCAACCCTGCTAATAATGGCTGTGATATAAAGCGTGGTAAAATCAGGCTTTGGCGGAGCACGACTCCCCTTTTCCTATTATGACTGGTACACAACAAAAAGGAGCTGGGGGGGGTGGTGATGTGCAGTGCCGGTATTGAAATCTCACTGATCCCTTCCACACTCAGCGTGAATGAAGAGCGTCTCCAGCAAAAGGCTACATGCTTGTCAATTCCTGACTTTGTCAAATCAACTATCGTGCATCTTGGATGTGCGTTGGCCCTTTAGGGATGCAGAGAAACATCCCAGAAACTGCTCCCTCCCAGTTCCTGAACCCTAGCCCTGGAAGGCTCAAGGCCATCACATCCAGCAATCTCTCTAGTCCCTGCTAGTGGGGAACTAACTCACTTTGTCTTCCCAGGACCACTGATTTCTCCATGGTTCCCTGTGAGATCTGGGGCCAGCTTTCTTCTTCCCTCACTCTGGCCTCCTCACGATCTCCATTCTCTCTCCCAAGTAGACTCATCAGTCTAGACGACATGTCTAGAAGCGAGGAGTCTTACAGGCACTGAAAGAGTGTGTCTTGAGGGCCGTTGGCGTTTCTAGGACACAAGTGACATCACAAGATTCTGAGAGCTCCCCGGGATACGGTAGAATTTCCAGAGAAGGGACTGCTGATGTCATGAGGCATGGGCTTTTTATCTCCTTGCAACTATTTCTCCCTGAACTGACTGAGTGCAAGCTGAGGTTTCCTTTCCAGGAGTCTGAACTGTGACACAGAGGAAGCCATTCAGTATCTCCTCTTTCCAAAACCAGAAATTTCTCTCTCTCTCTCTCTCTCTGCTTCATTAAAATCTTTTCACTACTCCCTCCACCCATGGGGAGTTGGCTGAACACACACTCTTTTCATGAATGGACCTTCTTCTCCTGAACGGATATTCATACTCAGTCATCTGAAAAATTAGGCCAGGATGATACGGAGGATGAGGGTTGAGTCCTCTGAAGTGAACAAGCACCTAGGGAAGGCTAAACTGAAGGGAATTTGACTCTGAGTGGCAAGAGATGAATAGCTACCCCTCAGCCCCAGAACAGCTGCTGCAAATGCACGGAGGTAGCCATATCAGGCTGAGGTACCTACCAGCTGGGCTCTCTGCATCTTCCCGCATCGTCAGAGCTGTGTGGAGGGGCCGTGCTCAGAGGGAAAGGGCATTTACTAGAACAGCACACACTTTTTTTTTTCTTTTTGATTTTCGAGACAGGGTTGTTCTGTAGCTTTTGGTGCCTGTCCTGGAACTAGCTCTTGGAGACCAGGCTGGCCTCAAACTCACAAGTGGAGTGCCCGGCAATTTTTTTTTTTAAAAAAACTCAGACAAAACTTGACCCCAAACATCCTACAGGGTTGGAGGTCATTAAGTTAGGTAGTCTAATGCTGGTGGAGACTGTGTTGGGATGAGATAGAGGATAAGGTGAATGGTGAGTTATTTTTGAGAAGATGGCATGCTAGCTTCTCATTAAGTCTCATTCTAAAGCGGTCAACTTTAAAATGAAATCCTTACGACGCATTCTCTATTGTTAGGAACACACAAATGCATCCATCATCCCTTGCATTCACTCTATGTAAAAGCACAGCAGCTCTGATGCCCCTGCCACTCTGGAGATGCAGCACTTCTGCATTAACTTTCTCCAGTCTACTTTCTTATGATGCAGTCTCATTTTTAATCAACCGCTGATTGGAGCAGAATATTCTAATTTTTAAAACACATTCTAAAACCTTAAAACCATGACGCTTATATTTCTGTTTTTCTTTTTTTCCCTACAGTGGAGATTTTACTTAAATGATTTAACGGGTGAAGATTCTTGTTATTTTAGTATAAGAGTGTGTCTATAAAAATTGTGGTATGTGTGTACATGTTCTGAGGAGGACAGAAGAGAGTAGCAGATCCACTGGAGCTAGAGTGACAGGAAGTTGTGATCTACCTGAGGTAGCAACAAGAACTCTTATCGACTGAGGCACGTCAGTCTCCCTTAGGGCCCAGCAAAGGGTCTTAGGCCAGAACATACATCTGTTTCCTGAGTTAAAGCTTTAGCTGTTGTTTGTCAGAGAGTGCCAGGCTCGGCGGTGCAGCTGAGCCTTTTTCTTACTGGGCCGGGATGGTCCACACACACCTGCTTCCAAGAGTATTGCTTATTCCGTGTAGCCTGTGGTGGGAAAAAAAAAAAAAAAACGGGAGGAACTGGGATAACTTCTCTTTGGTCTTCATCGTCCACAACAGCAGCATCTAGATTCATCCTTTGGCTTTCAAAGCAAGAGGGTTTATTGGCTGTGTCTCTGGGGGTCAGAGAAGCAGGATTTCCGGCGACAGAACCAAGAAAGAAATCATACTCGAAAGCCAAATCATACTCTGAACGTGACACCTCTGACACTAGCATGTTTGCCGATTGATTTAGGAGGTAGTTAAGTAGTGCCATCCCTGGGCATGTGAGCTTGGGCCTTAGAGGAAAGCTGGCTGAGCAGAACAGTAAGCGACACGCCGTCCTCTCTCTGTGGTTTCAAACCCTGCCCTGGGGATTTTGCATTGGCTTTCCTTGATCACGGATTCCCAGACAGACCCTAACCCAAGTAGGTAGGGGAAACAACCTACCCACCTACTTTAAGGGAAGTATGTGGCTCAAATGTGTGAGATTATCTGTTAAGGTTTCTGGTGCCCAAATGAGTCTTCAGTTTACCCAAGAGTCCCAAACTTTTTTATTTTTTTTTTATTTATTTTTATTTTTTTTATTTTTTTATTTTTTATTTTTCGAGACAGGGTTTCTCTGTGGCTTTGGAGCCTGTCCTGGAACTAGCTCTTGTAGACCAGGCTGGCCTCGAACTCACAAAGATCCACCTGCCTCTGCCTCCCGAGTGCTGGGATTAAAGGCGTGCGCCACCACCGCCTGGCCGAGTCCCAAACTTTTAATCACCCCTCCCCCCCAACTCCTCCATGCTGACTCCCATCATGCCGACGTTATTGCCTAGAATTGCAGTCTGGTCATTGGGAAACTCTGGTCTACGCCAGTAGGAAGGATCCAAATTGGGTTTTATTGAATCTGTAGTCACCTCATACAACAACTAAGAAGCTAAAATGTTAAGTTTATAAATCATAGCCCCACACAGATGATCTGAGCACATCAGTTCTAACAGCGTCTTGTTCCGGGAACTCTATATAGTCACAGTCTACCGAGTATTTTTTTTATTGAGATTTATTGAGCTCTCCATCTTTCTCTGCTCCCCTCCCTGCCTCGCCCCTCCCCCCTCCAACCCTCCCCCAAGGTCCCCATGCTCCCACTTTACTCAGGAGATCTTGTCTTTTTCTACTTTCTACTTCCCATGTAGATTAGATCTATGTAAGTCTCGCTTAGTGTCCGCATGGTTGTCGAAGTTCTCTGGGGTTGTGGTTTGTAGGCTGGTTTTCTTTGATTTGTGTTTAAAAACCACCTATGAATGAGTCCATGGGATCATTGTCTTTCTGAGTCTGTCTGGGTTGCCTCACTCAAAATAATGTTTTCTAGTTCCATTCATTTTCCTGCAAAATTCAAGATGTCGTTATTTTTTTCTGTGGTGTAGTACTCCATTGTGTCAACGGACCACATTTTTCTTATCCATTCTTCGATCGATCGATCGAAGGACATTTAGGTTGTTTCCAGGTTCTGGCTATGACAAACAAAGCTGCTGTGAACATAGTTGAGCACATGTCCTTGTGACGCGATTGAGCATCCTTTGGACATAGACCCAAAAGTGGTATTCCTGGGTCTTCGAGGAAGGTTGTTTCCTACTTTTCTGAGAAATCACCACACTGACACCCAAAGGGTTTGTACCAGCTTGCATTCCCACCGGCAATGCAGGAGTGTTCCCTTTTCCCCCCAACCTCTCCAGCATAAGTTGTCATCAGTGTTTTTGATTTTGGCCATTTTTAGAGGTATCAGATGGACTCTCAGAGTTGTTTTGATTTGCATTTCTCTGATGACTAAGGATCTTGAATGTTTCCTTAAGTGTCTTTCAGCCATTTTAGATTCCTCTGTTGAGAGTTTTCTGTTTAGGTCTGTACTCCATTTTTTTTTTTTACTGGATTATGTGATCTGTTGGTGTTTGATTTCTTGATTTCTTTGTGTATTTTGGAGATCAGACTTCCGGGGTTACTGAAGTGGGGTTAGTGAAGATCTTTTCCCATTCTGTAGGCCGCTGTTTTGTCTTGTTGGCCGTGTCTCTTGTTTTTCACAAGTCTTTCAGTTTTAGGTGGTCCCATTTATTAATTGTTTCTCTCAGTGTCCATGCTGCTGGGGTTATATTTAGGAAGTGATTCCCTGTGCCAAGGCGTTCAAGTGCACTTCCCACTTTCTCTTCTATAAGGTTCAGTGTGGCTGGCTTTAGGTTGAGGTCTTTGATCCATGTGGACTCGAGTTTTGTGCATGGAGTTCATTTTCATTTTTCTGCGTGTTGATATCCAGTTATGCCAGCACCACTCGTTAAATATGCTCTCTTTTTTCCATTTGATACTTTTTGCTTCTTTATCAAAGATCAGGTGTACGAAGATGTGTGGATTGATAATCTGGGTCTTCTGTTCGGTTCCGTTGGGCCTCCTGTCTGTTCTTAGGCCAGTACCGGGCTGTTTTCAGTGCTGTAGCTTACAGAGTATTTTTTTTTTTCCTGATCTAATCACGCCACTTCCCAAAGGAAAAAGAGAGGAGAAATCACTGAATGATGAGACCATTACTTGAATGAGAAAATGGGTAGGTACCCTTATGCTTAAAGGTGTATTATCTACAAAGTGCTAAAACTTAGAAGTGAGTCTTAGGAGGAATGTCATTACACAGCTTCTTTCCAGATGTCTTCAAGTTGGTCCTAAACAGTCTATTCACAAGATGGGACCTCAGAGCTTCAGTACAGAACAACACGTTTTCTGTCCAACTGAATCTTCAAGTGGTTTGATAAGGATTTTGTATTCTTGTTCTGTCAAGGATTATTCTTTTTTTTTTTTAAATATAATTCAAGGGAGAGTGTTTTTTTTTTAAAGACGTATTTAGTGATTATATTTCTTTTCCCTTAGGGATAAAGAAATGGAGAAGTATTTTGAAGCAGTCAGTCACAAAAATAGAAGTAGGGAGGACGTTTCAAAACACCAGGCCATTAAACTTCAGCTACAGGGAAAACAAAACAAAAAACAAACAAACAAACAAACAAAAACCCGAAGCCAGGAATCATTGCAAACATCTGTATGTTCAGATACCGAGCCTGAGCAAGTTTGAGTGCCTCAGATTTGCGGATTTCATGTGGATCACAAATTGTGCTCAAGTTACAGCTGTTAGTGTCAGTGTGAACTTTGACATACCGACTCGACTAGATTCCTGTCTGCTGGACTCTGATCTGCTAGAAAAGCCAAAGAGCTAAAGTACCTCAGTTAACCTCTTCTGTGCCCCACCTTAAAGGAAAGGAAGGATGTGTGTGGCAAGTCGGTGCCCACTCAGAGACCCCACACATTTGAGGACAGAACAGAGAAACAAGATGGGGTAAGGGAGGTTCTGCTGAAATTAGAGTTATGGATGGCTGCCACTGCCAGCTGTTTCTTGTCTGCTGTGAGAACAGGAACTCAACAAAGACAGAGACATGCCAGGCAGGAGGTTTTGATAGAAAACTGAACTGAACTGAATAGAAACTGGCTATTCCGTTTTAGTGTTTTCAGAGTTATGTCCGAGGAACCTTCTACTTAAATGAAATAAAACCAAATCCTTTCAAATATCCAGGTGTCCTCTGAGGTTGGGGGGGGGGGGAAACGAAGGAAAAACAAAACAAGGATAAGAGGGATTTTAGTTGTTCTAAAGTCCTCAGGCAGGGGCACAACTTCCCCAGGAGAATAGCCAGAGTTCATTGGGCAACTGTCTGTCTCCTGTTGCATTGTTTCAAGTTTGTCTCACTTGAGGTTGGATGATGTCTGCCGTAAGATTTTCATCTTTTACGATCATGTGAGATTCTAGCCATTTTTTTTTAATTGAGAGAGGGACACATGCTCCCTCTAGTTCTATTGGCTGTACAGCTTTGACCAAGAAAGCAGGTTGGATTTCATCAAAGAATTTCTCTCCATTTTATATTTCACCTTTGATTGTTATTAAGTGTCATCTAGAAGGTTTGTGGTCTTTCAGGAACACTTTCCTAATTCTCGTGTGTGTGTGTGTGTGTGTGTGTGTGTGTGTGTGTGTGTGTGTGTGTGTGTGCGTGCGTTTTGTTTTGTGAGGCAGGCTTTTTCTATGTAACAGTGCTGGAAAGTCCTTGCAAGATGAGGCTGGCCTTGAACTCACTGACATCTTACTGCCTCTGTGTCATTTCTTCCTACTTGGTTGGTGTTTGATTGCTGTTTTGAGTTTTCAGATCTCATGTTCAAGATCAAGATCCTTTCTAACTCCGTGTCCTTGTGACACAAACATTAAAGGGTGTGGCTACAGCTCCACTGGACTTCTTTGATGTGAATATCTGCTGCCTTTCCTATAAACATTCTTGTTGGAGTTGGGAAATTGAAAGTTGTTGACTTGAATTCACTCATTTTCAGGTTAGATTGCAAGAAAAAAATAAAAAAACAAAACAAAAAAACCCTTTATTTTATTATTTCACATTGTAACTTGATTTTTTGTTGTTGTTGCTTTTTTGACACAGGAATTGGCTTTTTATTTGTGTTCCAGACAATCTATCTCACTACACGGCCCAGGACTTCTTTCTGAAGACTTCCATGAAAGTAGTCAGCTACCCAAAATATCCTGCTGCTGCTGCTACTGCTGTAATTTTAGAAAAAAATAAAATGAAATAGAAAAAGAAAATAATAAATAAAAAATTAAAGTATTTTTGGTGCAGGGTTTCTCTGTATAATACTTTTAACTCACTATATAAGCCAGGCTGCTCTCTCTCTCTCCTCTCTCTCTCTCTCTCATTTAATTTATGACTTATTTATTTTTGCTTGTGTTTTTGTTTTGATTTTAGAGCCGAGGCAGGGTTTCTTTGTTGCTTTGGAGCCTGTCTTTGGAACTAGTTTGAGGCTGGCCTCAAAATCACAGAGATCCACCTGCCTCTTCCAGACATGGAACCCTTCCCTTTGAATGCTTTCATCTTGTTGAGTTCAAAAGCTGCCCCATAAACAATTTCCAGAAACCACATGGTGGGAATCTAGTGCCCTCTTCTGTTGACAGGGCCTAGAAATGCCTATTTGCTGCTCTCTTGTTGGAGCTGGGAAACACTACCTTCTTGCTGAAGTTGGAAGATTGTTGAATTCAGTCATTTTCGGGTTTCTCAGAAAAAACAAAACAAAACAAAAAGCCCCTTCTTTGTTTTATTTCACATTTTAACTGGATTTTTTTGAGACAGGACCTGTCTTTTTATTTATGCTTCAGACAAACTATTTCACTATATGGTCCAGGACTTCTTTCTGAACACTGCTGCTGCAAATACAGTCTTATAAGAAAAACTAAAACTGGCATTAAAAAAGAGAAAAGAAAAAAAAACTGTCTTTTTTCTTTTCTTTTCTTTTCTTTTCTCTCTCTCTCTCTCTCTCTTTATGTTTTTTTCTTTTCATCTTTTATTATTTTTTGAGGCATGGTTTCTCAGTTCCCTAGCTGTCCTGGAATTCACATAATAGACCAAGTTATCTTCTTGGTGACATTCTGTTTTTGTTCTTGTTACCTATCTGTATATCCACATTTCTTCTCTCTCTCTCTCTCTCTCTCTCTCTCTCTCCCTCTCCCTCTCCCTCTCCCTCTCCCTCTCCCTCTCATTTATTTATATATTTGTTTGTTTGTTTGTTATGTATAGAATATTCTGTCTGTGTGGACGCCTGCAGACCAAAAGAGGAAACCAGACCTCATTACAGATGGTTGTGAGCCACCATGTGGTTCCTGGGAATTGAACTCAGGACCTTTGAGCCATCTCTCCATCTCCCCTCATTTTATTTATTTTTTGTTTGGTTTTGTGTTTTGCTTTACAGGACAGGGTTTCTCTGTTGCTTTGGAGACTATTTTTGAAACTAGCTCTTTTCTTGAAGACCAGGCTGGCCTAAACCTCCCAGAGATCCTGCCTCTGGCAGATATGGAGCCAGTGCTTTTGAATGCCTTCATCTGGTCAGGTCAAAAGCCACCCCACCTTTACACACACACACACACACACACACACACACACACACACACACACACACACCACACAAACCAAACACAAGCCAAACAAAAACCCAGGCACAGGCACACCCACAGACACATAGATAAACTTTTAAATTAAGTTAAATTAAGTCCCACACAGCTGGAAGCACTCTCTCAATTAAAAGTAAAATAAAATGTAAAAGAGTGCAGTGCTAAGTAGAGTTATGAAGATGTTTTAAAATGTGACTTCTTCCCTGTCTCCCCCATATACAGGAGGCACATCAAGAGATTTAAATAGAATTTGAAATTGGCCGGGCAGTGGTGTCGCACGCCTTTATTCCCAGCACACAGGAGGCAGAGGCAGGTGAATCCCTGGGAGTTAGAGGCCAGCCAGGGCTTCAAGAAAGGAGCTAGTTCCAAGAACAGCTAGGACTGTTATGCAGGGAAACCCCATCTCAAAAAACGAAACAAAAAAATTGAAATTAAACTACATGTACAAGAAATTAATAGAACAACATACTAGAAACAAAGCTGGGTTGTTGTGGTGCACACCTTTTATCCTAACATCTAAGAGACAGAGGCAGGTGGCCCTCCTTGAATTGGAGCCCAGTTGTGTAGAAAAGACCCTGTACCAAATAACAAAAATGTATACATGTTGAAATAAGAGAATAAAGAAAAAAAAAAGAACGAGAAAGGAAAGAAAGAAAGACAGAAGATAGAAAAAAAATGAAGAAACAAAAGAACAAAGGAAGGCAGTGCAGGGGGCCTGGTTGGTGGTTGAGAAGGGAGCCCTGGCCTAGTGACATCCTCTGCCATGTCTGCTGTGACCCCGGCACCACATTCCTCAGGAGCTGTAAAGGGTCTGAGAATAAAATGACATTTTTTATTGCTTTCTGTCTAAAGTGAAATTGCTCCAGACAAACAATTCACTGTGTCAATATTCCTGAAAATGATGGCCAAGTGGGAATTTTTCATAGTATTTCATGACTGTTTTAATGTTCTCTGCATCTCATGTCTTTCTCTAAGCAGGCCCAGGAACCATAAGAGCCTGTAGCTGATCTAGCAGATCTCCCATGGCAGGGGCCCTGGCCTCCACGCCTGTCCCCTGAGGGCACCTGGCAGGCATGGGACTCCAAATTTTACAGACTCATTTCAAAAGTTCAAGGTCACCAGCCCTTCCTAAACCAGTCAAGGGTGAGGCTACAACTTGACTGGTCTGTTTAGATATGCATATTCTGGTTCTCGTTATTGTTGTTTTTGCAAGGACAAGGGCAGGACCAGGTATCCAAGTGGGAATTTTTCCATGGCTGTTTTAATTTTCTCCAACTCCGCATTTAGTTTGAGAAGTGGGGGTGGGGTTGGACAAACCCAACAACTGGAAAGGAACCCCAAGCAAGCAAGCAAATGGTTGCCATGGTGAAAAGTCTTTGAAAGGAGATTAGGTGGCAGGGAAAAGCCCTTGTTACCTCCCTCCTCCCACCCAGTTCCTCCCTTAATTGTGGCAGCCCCTTGGCCCACATAGTCCTTTCACTGATTGTGATCGATCAGACACACTCTTTGCTTTATTTTTTATTTTTTGAATTGGGGTTGAAGTCAATGAATTGAGCTCTTAGATTATTATTATTATTAGTTTATTTGTGGTTTTTCTATATAGGGGTTCCCTGTGTATCCTTGTTTGCCCTGGAACTCACTTTGTAGACAAGGCTGGCCTCAGACTCACAGAGATCCAGCTGCCCCTGCCTCTACCTCTGCCTCCTAGTGCTGGAATTAAAGAAATACAATAAAGAAATGTGCTGCCACCGTTACCCAGCTGGATTTTTTTCCAATGGTGGGCAATGAGACCTTTTTTTAAAAAAAATGAAATAAAAACCATGCTATGGCATGGTCTCATACAGGACTATGATGTATTTGGTGTAGAAATCTACTCTGAAACATATTTCATGAGAGCTGTCTAGTTACCTATTGATGTTAAAACTCACTCCCCCTCCTTAGGGTCTAATATTGACTGACCCACAGGTCAGGGCAAGATCGTAAAAATTCCTTTATTCAGAGCTAATGCATGATGTAATATATATATTACACACACACACACACACACACACACACACACACACACACACACTCACTATACTACTATAAAAATTGGTTTCAGAAACCAGCCTTTTGCCACAGTGTCAGAAGGCCAAACTCTGCCTGTGGTCTCAGCTAACTGATAAGCTTTTGTGCCCCACAGTGCTTATTTGTTTTTTTTTTTTATTTTTAAATTTGCTTCTGGTTTTCCTAGGATCTGGTTTCTGGAATAAAGTTTGCTTCTGGTTTATTAGACTTTGTGGTGTTCCCATCGTTGCATGACCCACCCCCACCCCCGACCCAACATTTAAGTGGCTTTCAGCTATTTTAGATTCCTCTGTTGAGAGTTCTCTGTTTAGGTAGTACTCCATTTCATAAATTGTATTATTTGTTCTTTAGATGACCAATTTCTTGAGTTCATTCTGTATTTTGGATATCAGTCCTCTGTCTGATGTGGGGTTAGTGAAGATCTTTTCCCATTCTGTAGGCCGTCGTTTTGTCTTGTTGGCCATGTCCTTTGCTTTACAGAAGCTTTTCAGTGTCAGGAGGTCTCATGTATTAATTTTATTTCTCTCAGTGTCTGTGTTACTGGGGTTGTATTGAGAAAGTGGTTTCCTGTGCCAATGCGTTCAAGTGCATTTGATTTTATTTTTAATTCTTATTTTATTATTTTTGAATTGTGAGTGAAGTCAATTAATTGAGCGCTCAGATATTTTTGTTGCTGTTGTTATTATTATTATCTGTTTATTTGTTTTTTATCCGTCGTTTTCCTACATTGGGGTTCCCTGTGTATCCTTGTTTGCCCTGGAACTCACTTTGTAGACAAAGCTGGCCTCAGACTTACAGAGATCCAGCTGCCTCTGCCTCTGCCTCTGCCTCTGCCTCTGCCTCCTAGTGCCAGAATTAAAGGCCTGAACTAAACACACAGTTTTTTAAGATAGAGTTTCTTCTCTGTGTCACTTTATCTGTCCTGAAACTCACACTGCACAACAAGGTAGCCTCACACTCACAGTGATTTGCCTGCCTCTGCCACCCTGATCTCTGAGGACTGAGAACTGGGAATAAAGAAAGGCGCTGCCACCATTACCCAGCTAGATTTCTTTTGCAATGGTGGGCAATGAGACCTATACATTTCCTCAAAGGACTGAGTTCACTGTGTGCCAGGAGTTCTTGTAAGGGCATGTTTTCATTTGTTTGAGGGAATTCTCTCTCCCTCCCCCCCCTCTCATTCTAGATCTCTACTTTGTCTCATTCCTCACAGGAACTTCTCTGTTTTTCTTGATTTTTTTCCCCTCAGTCTGTCTTCCACAGTTTTTCTTTTCTTCTTTTTGAACTCTCTCACCCTAGACAGGAAGCTAAAGGTTTATGATATCTTTATTTGCATGTATAGTGTATTGTCACAAGTTGGAGAATCTGGAGACACTGAATTCAAATCATGGTCCTCTACAGGCTAGGAGACAGAAAACAAAATGGACCTTGAAAATATGGTGCATGGTGTCCTGTATCTTCCTGTCTTGTCTGCAAAGGGCCTTCACTAAAATGTTTTGAATTGTGATCCCCCCCCCCCACACACACAGGCACAGCCAGAGACACACAAATACATTTGTGAAATTAAAGGTCTGGAGAGATGGTTCGGTGTGTGCGGTGGCTTTTTCTGAAGAAGTGGGTTCAGTTCCCCGGGCACACATAGCAGTAGCTCATAAGTGATTGTAAAGCCAGTTTCTGGATGATCTAACACATTCGTACCACTGCATGTAAAATAGAGTTAAATAAATCATTAAAAATTCTTTAAAAATTTGAAATTAAACTAAGATCTACACAACTGGAAAAAATGTCTCAAATCAAAGTAAAATAAAATGTTTTGAAATAGGACACCTTCCATGCCCCACCCCACACAGGGAAACACTTGGTGCAGACCAAGAGAGATGAACAAAATGTGAAATTAAATTAAATATACAAGAAATTAACAGAATGAGATACTAAACATTGAGCTGGGTTGTGGTGGTGCACACCTTTCTTTCTATCGTCCAAGAGACAGAGGCAGGTGGACCTCTGTGATTTCCCAGGCTTTGTAGAGAGGCCCACATCTCAAATAAAAAAAAAAAATATATATATATATATATATATAAGTTCAACCAAAAAAAAAATCAATAAGGAAGGAAGGAAGGAAGGAAGGAAGGAAGGAAAGAGGAGACATTAGGAACTGTCTCCTTGGTCCTAGAAACTCCTTTTGATGTACATTTCTCTGATGATGAAGGATGTTGAACATTTTCTTCAGTGTCTGTCAGCCATTTTAGATTCCTCTGTTGAGAGTTCTCTGTTTAGGTCTGTACTCCATTTTGTCAATTGGATTCTTTGTTCTTTAGATGACCAATTTCTTGAGTTCTTTGTATATTGTGGAGACCAGACCTCTGTCTGATGTGGGGTTAGTGAAGATCTTTTCCCATTGTGTAGGCCGTCGTTTTGCCTTGTAGGCCATGTCGTTTGCTTTACAGAAGCTTTTCAGTGTCAGGAGGTCTCATGTATTCATTTTGTTTCTCTCGGTGTCTGTGCTACTGGGGTTATATTTAGGAAGCGGTCTCCTATGCCAATGCGTTCAAGTGCGTTTGATATTTTGATTTCTATAATTTTTTATTGTGGATGAAGTCAATTATTTGAACTCTCAAATATTTTTATTGTTATTATCTGTTTATCTGTTAGTTTATTTGTGGTTTTTCAACCTAGGGTTTCTTTGTGTATCCTTGTATGCCCTGGAACTCACTTTGTAGACAAGACTGGCCTCAGACTCACAGAGATCCATCTGCCTCTGGCCCCTAGTGCAGGGATTAAAAGCATGCACTGAACACTCTTTTTTTAAAAAACAGAGTTTAAAAAAACTCTCTCCCTTTCCCCCAGCCCCAGCCAAGGCTGCCGGCTACATCTCAGGCAGGCATAGGTGGCGGGCACTCTGGCTATCCAGGAAGTGACAGGCACAGACACGCAGAGAAGCAGGGAAGAGTGATGCCCACTCTCTCACTAAATGCAGGCATGCAGGAAGAACAATGAAAACAATCAGAACTGCAGAGAATTTCCAGAAACCACATGGTGGGGATCTAGTGCCCTCTTCTGTTGACAGGGAAGACATCAGAGATTTGGGTTCTTGTGCTCCTGAGACCTACCCCCGACATGGCAGCAGCTCATAAGTGATTGTAAATCCAGTTTCACGCCACTGCATGTAAAATAAAGTTAAATAAATCATAAAAATATTCTTTAAAAATTTGAAATTAAGGGGGCTGGAGAGATGGCTCAGCGGTTAAGAGCACTGACTGCTCTTCCGGAGGACCCGGGTTCAATTCCCAGCACCCACATGGCAGTTCACAACTGTCTGAAAACCCAGTTCCGGGGGATCTGACACCTTCACACCAATGCACATAAAATAAAGTTAAGTAAACTATAAAAATATTAAAAAAAAAATTGAAATTAAACTTAGTCCTACACAATTGGAAAGACTGTCTCGAATCTAAGTAAAATAAAGTGTTCTGAAATCGGATACCTTCCCTGCCCCACCCCCCACAGGGACACACTTGGTGCAGACCAAGAGATACGAACAAAATTTGAAATTAAACTTAATGTACAAGAAATTAACAGAACGAGATACTAAACGTTGAGCCAGGTTGTGGTGGTGCAGACCTTTCATTCTGTCATCCAAGAGACAGAGGCAGGTCTCTTGTGAATTCCCAGGCTTCATAGAGAGGCCCTCATTCCAAATCTAAAACGTATATAAAAGTTAAACCAAAAAAAAAAAAAAGAAGGAAGGAAGGAAGGAAGGAGGGAAGGAAGAAAGGAAAGAAGCAGACATTATGAACTGTCTCCTTGTTTCGAGAAACTTGACCATGGGAGTGTTGGACCTATGAGACAGTGCACGAGTCTCGTGTTCTAACTTGGTAGACGAGTCTGGATTTTAACTCACTGATGTTCTTCTTCCTGTGTCTCCTAAGTGCTGGGATAATAGGTTTCCCTAATTGTTGAATGGCATACTGAAAGTATTTCTTTCTACTTAGTTTGCATTTGAGTTTTTTAAAATCCATGCCTATTTTATTTATTTATTCATTTATTTTTGGTTTTTCAAGACAGGGTTTCTCTGTAGCTTTGGAGCCTGGGCTGGAACTAACTCTTGTAGACCAGGCTGGCCTCAAACTCACAAAGATTCACCTGCCTCTGCCTCCTGAGTGCTGGGATTAAAAGCATGTACCACCAACACCACCTGGCTTTACTTGTTTCTTTTATTTATTTTTGTTAAGCCCAACATTTTTCTCTGCTTCCCCTCCCTGCCTCTCCTCTCCTCTTCAACCCCCTCCCAAGGTTCCCATGCTCCAAGGAGATCTTGTCTTTTTCTACTACTCGTGTAGATTAGATCTATATATGTCTCTCTTAGGGTCCTCGTTGTTGTCTAGGTTCTCTGGGATTGTGATTTGTGAGCTGTTTTTTTTTTATGTTTTATTTATTTTTTGTTTATGTTTTTGTTTTGATTTTTGAGTCGAGGCAGGGTTTCTCTGTTGCTTTGGATCCTGTCTTTGGAACTAGTTTGAGGCTGGCCTCAAAATCCCAGAGATCCACGGGCCTCTTCCAAATACGAATCCCTTCCTTTTGAATGCTTTCATCTTATTGAGTTCAAAAGCCACCCCATAAACAATTTCCAGAAACCACATGGTGGGAATCTAATGACCTCTTCTGGTGACAGGGCCTAGACATGCCTATTTGTTGCTCTCTTGTTGGAACTGGGAAAAACTACCTTCTTGCTGAAGTTGGAAAATTGTTGAATTCAGTCATTTTCAGGTTCCTTAGAAAAACAAAACAAAACAAAAAGCCCCTTCTTTGTTTTATTTCACATTTTAACTTGATTTTTTTTTTTGAGACAGGACCTTTCTTTTTATTTATGTTTCAGACAAACTATTTCACTACATGGTCCAACACTTCTTTCTGAACACTGTTGCTGCAAATGCAATCTTAAAAGAAAAACTAAAATTAAAATAAATGACCTGGCATTAAAAGGAGAAAAAAAGAAAAAAAAACTGTCTTTCTTTTCTTTTCTTTTCTTTCTCTCTCTCTCTCTCTCTCTCTCTTTCTTTCTTTTTTGCTTTCTTTCCTTCTTTCATTAATTTTTGAGGCATAGTTTCTCTGTATAACAGCCCTAGCTGTTCTGGAACTCACTTTATAGACCAGGCTGTCTTCTTGGTGACATTCTGTTTGTTTTTTTTCTTGTTTCCTATCTGTAAATTCACATTTCTTCTTCTTCTTCTTCTTCTTCTTCTTCTTCTTCTTCTTCTTCTTCTTCTTCTTCTTCTTCTTCTTCTTCTTCTTCTTCGTCTTCTTCTTCTTCTTCTTCTTCTTCTTCTTCTTCTTCTTCTTCTTCTTCTCTCTCTCTCTCTCATATTTTATTTATCTTTTTGTTTGGTTTTGTGTTTTGCTTTACAAGACAGGGTTTCTCTGTTGCTTTGGGGACTGTTCTTGGAACTAACTCCTTTCATGTAGACCAGACTGGCCTAAAACTCCCAGAGTTTTTTCCCTTTCTTTCTTTTTTCCCTTTTTCCTCTTCCTTCCTTCCTTCCTTCCTTTCTTTCTTTCTTTCTTTCTTTCTCTCTCTCTTGCTTGCTTTCTTGCGTTCTTTCTTTTCTTCTTTTATTATTTTTTGAGGCATGGTTTCTCTGCCTAACAGCCCTAGCTGTCCTGGAACTCACTTTACAGACCAGGCTGTCTTCTTTGTGACATTCTGGTTTTTTTTCTTGTTTCCTATCTGTAAATCCACATTCTCTCTCTCTCTCTCTCTCTCTCTCTCTCTCTCTCTCTCTCTCTCTCTCTCACACACACACACACACACACACACACACGCACACACACACACACACACACACACACACACATTGTTTTCTGTTTTTCTTGATTGTTTTCTTCAGTCTGCCTTTTACATGTATTAAACTCAATGTATGTGCAGAAAGAAACCAAATATGAGATTCAAAATACAGCCAGGGTTGGCAGGTAGTGGAGCAGGCCTTTGACTCTGGCACTTCATTCAACATGATTTGTTTTTTTTTTTCTTGACTTCTCTGTAACCATTCTTGTTGGAGTTGAGAAATTGCTGATATGAATTCAGTCAATTTCAGGTAATAGCCTTGCCTCGGCTGTCCTGGAACTCACTTTTAAAGATCAGGCTATCTGTTAGATTTTGTTTTTTGTTTTTTTATGTTCTATCTGTAAATCACCATTTCTTCTCTTGAATGTGTTCACCTTGGTAAAGTCAAAGGCCACCCCACAGACACACAGAGTCTCACACACACACACACACACACACACACACACACACACACACACGGGGGGGGGAGAGAGAGAGGCACACCTAGAGACACAGAAATAAATTTGTTAAATTAAAGGAAGGCCTGGTGAAATGGCTTGGTGGCTCCTCCTGAAGAAGTGGGATCAATTCCCAGGACCCACATGGCAGTAAATAAATACATGACTGTAAATCCAGTTTTTGGATGATTTGACACATTCATGCCACTGCACATAAAATAAAGTTAAATAAACCATAAAAACGTCCTTAGGGCTGGAGAGATGGCTCAGCGCTTAAGAGCATTGCCTGCTCTTCCAAATGTCCTGAGTTCAATTCCCAGCAACCACATGCTGGCTCGCAACCATCTGTAATGAGGTCTGGATCCCTCTTCTGGCCTTCAGGCATACACAGAGACAGAATATTGTATACATAAAAATAAATAAATATTAAAAAAAATCAAATTTTTTTAAAAAAAAATTTGAAATTAAGCTAAGTTCTACACAACCGGAAAGACTGTCTCAAAGCAAAGTAAAATAAAATGTTCTGGAATAGGACACCTTCCCTGCCACACCCCCCACAGGGAAAAACTTGGTGCAGACCAAGGGAGACGAACAAAATTTGAAATTAAACTAAGTGTACAAGAAATTAACAGAACGAGATACTGAACACTGAGCCGGGGTGTGGGGATGCACTCCTTTCATTCTTTCATCCAAGAGACAGAGGCAGGTGGACCTCTGTGAAATCCCATGCTTTGTAGAGAGGCCCCCACCCCAAATTTAAAATATATATATATATATATATATATATATATATATATATATATATATAAAAGTTCAACCAAAAAAAAAATAAGGAAGGAAGGAAGGAAGGAAGGAAGGAAGGAAGGAGGAGACATTATGAACTGTCTCCTTGGTCCTAGAAACTCCTTTTGATGTACATTTCTCTGATGACGAAGGATGTTAAACATTTTCTTAAGTGTCTGTCAGCCATTTTAGATTCCTCTGTTGAGAGTTCTCTGTTTATGTCTGTACTCCATTTTGTCAATTGGATTCTTTGTTCTTTAGATGACCAATTTCTTGAGTTCTTTGTATATTGTGGAGACCATACCTCTGTCTGATATGGGGTTAGTGAAGATCTTTTCCCATTGTGTAGGCCGTCGTTTTGCCTTGTAGGCCATGTCGTTTGCTTTACAGAAGCTTTTCAGTGTCAGGAGGTCTCATGTATTCATTTTGTTTCTCTCGGTGTCTGTGCTACTGGGGTTATATTTAGGAAGCGGTCTCCTATGCCAATGCGTTCAAGTGCGTTTGATATTTTGATTTCTATAATTTTTTATTGTGGATGAAGTCAATTATTTGAACTCTCAAATATTTTTATTGTTATTATCTGTTTATCTGTTGGTTTATTTGTGGTTTTTCAACTTAGGGTTTCCTTGTGTATCCTTGTATGCCCCTGGAACTCACTTTGTAGACAAGGCTGGCCTCAGACTCACAGAGATCCAGCTGTCTCTGCCCTAGTGCAGGGATTGAAGGCATGCTCTAAACACCTTTTTTAAAAATAAATAAATAAATAAATAAATAAATAAATAAATAAAAACAGACTTTGTCTGTGTCATTTTGCCTGTCCTGAATCTCAGTCTGCAGAACAAGGTAGCCTTAAACTCGCAGTGACCTGCCTGCCTTGGGCTCCCTGATCTCTGAGGTGTTTTATCATCTCTCTGAGTCTCTACCTGGCTATCAATTTATCTATTAGTTTACTTATTTTTTTTTTTATTTGTTTTGTGAGACAGGGATTCTCTCTGGCTTTGGAGTCTGTCCTGGATTCAGACCTGGTCACAGCTGTACCTGAAGCAGTGAGGCCTCTTGCAGGGAATCCGCAGAGCCTCTGCCCAGGGCCCTCCAGGGGAACCACTCTCACCCTTTCCCCCAGCCACAACCAGGGCTGCCGGCTACATCTTAGACAGGCATAGGTGGCGGGCACTCTGGCTATCCAGGATGTGACAGGCATAGACACACAGAGAAGCAGGGTGGGTGGTGCCCACTCTCTCACTAAGTGCAGGCATGCAGGAAGAACAATGAAAACAATCAGAACTGAAGAGATGGAATTTCTGGAATTTCCAGAAACCACATGGTGGGGATCTAGTGCCCTCTTCTGGTGACAGGGAAGACATCAGAGATTTCGGTTCTTGTGCTCCTGAGACCTACCCCCGACATGGCAGCAGCTCATAAGTGATTGTAAATCCAGTTTCACGCCGCTGCATGTAAAATAAAGTTAAATACATCATAAAAATATTTTTTAAAAATTGAAAATTAAACTTAGTTCTACACAACTGGAAAGACTGTCTCGAATCTAAGTAAAGTAAAGTGTTCTGAAATCGGATACGTTCCGTGCCCCACCCCCCACAGGGACACATTTGGTGCAGACCAAGAGATACAAACAAAATTTGAAATAAAGCGTCATGTACAAGAAATTAACAGAACGAGATACTAAATGCTGAGCCAGGGTGTGGTGGTGCAGACCTTTCATTCTATCATCCAAGAGACAGAGGCAGGTGTTCCTCTGTGAATCCCAGGCTTCATAGAGAGGCCCTCATTCCAAATTTAAAACATATATAAAAGTTAAACAAAAAAAAAGAAAGAAGGAAGGAAGGAAGGAAGGAAGGAAGGAGGGAGGGAAGGAAGAAAGGAAAGAAGCAGACATTATGAACCGTCTCCTTGTTTCGAGAAACTTGACCATGGGAGTGTTGGACCTAGGAGACAGTGCACGAGTCTTGTGTTCTAACTTGGTAGATGAGTCTGCATTTTAACTCACTGATGTTCTTCTTCCTGTGTCTCCTAAGTGCTAGGATAATAGGTTTCCCTAATTCTTGAATGGCATACTGAAAGTATTTCTTTCTACTGAGTTTGCATTTGAGTTTTTTAAAATCCATGCCTATTTTATTTATTTATTCATTTATTTTTGGTTTTTCAAGACAGGGTTTCTCTGTAGCTTTGGAGCCTGGGCTGGAACTAACTCTTGTAGACCAGGCTGGCCTCAAACTCACAAAGATTCACCTGCCTCTGCCTCCTGAGTGCTGGGATTAAAGGCGTGTACCACCACCACCTGGCTTTACTTGTTTCTTTTATTTATTTTTGTTAAGCTCTACATTTGTCTCTGCTCCCCCTCCCTGCCTCTCCTCTCCTCTTCAACCCCCTCCCAAGGTTCCCATGCTCCAAGGAGATCTTGTCTTTTTCTACTACTCATGTAGATTAGATCTATATATGTCTCTCTTAGGGTCCTCGTTGTTGTCTAGGTTCTCTGGGATTGTGATTTGTGAGCTGTTTTTTTTTTATTTTATGTTTTATTTTTTTGTTTGTTTGTGTTTTTGTTTTGATTTTTGAGTCAAGGCAGGGTTTCTCTGTTGCTTTGGATCCTGTCTTTGGAACTAGTTTGAGGCTGGCCTCAAAACTATCCCAGAGATCCACCAGCCTCTTCCAGATATGGAACCCTTCCCTTTGAATGTTTTCATCTTTTTGAGTTCAAAAGCCACCCCATAAACAATTTCCAGAAACCACGTGGTGGGAATCAAGTGCCCTCTTCTGTTGACAGGGCCTAGAAATGCCTATTTACTGCACTCTTGTTGGAGCTGGGAAAGACTACCTTCTTGCTGAAGTTGAAAAATTGTTGAATTTAGTCATTTTCAGGTTCCTTAGAAAAAAACAAAGCAAAACAAAACCAAAAGCCCCTTCTTTGTTTTATTTCACGTTTTAACTGGATTTTTTTTTTGAGACAGGACCTGTCTTTTTATTTATGTTTCAGACAAACTATTACACTACATGGTCCAGCACTTCTTTCTGAACACTGCTGCTGCAAATACAATCTTAAAAGAAAAACTAAAATTAAAATAAATGACCTGGCATAAAAAGAGAAAAAAAAATAAAAACTGCCTTTGTTTTCTTTTCTTTTCTTTCTTTTCTTTCTTTCTTTCTTTCTTTCTTTCCTTCTTTTATTAATTTTTGAGGCATGGTTTCTCTGTATAACAGCCCTAGCTGTCCTGGAACTCACTTTACAGACCAGGCTGTCTTCTTGGTGACATTCTGTTTTTTTTTTCTTGGTTCCTATCTGTAAGTTCACATTCTCTCTCTCTCTCTCTCTCTCTCTCTCATTTTATTTATTTTTTTGTTTGGTTTTGTGTTTTGCTTTACAAGACAGGGTTTCTCTGTTGCTTTGGAGACTTTTCTTGGAACTAGCTCCTTTCTTGTAGACCAGGCTGGCCTAAAACTCCCAGAGATCCTGCCTCTGTCAAATATGGAGCCAGTGCCCTTAAATGCCTTCATCTGTTGAGGTCAAAAGCCACCCTATCTACACACACACACACACAGACACACAGACACACAGACACACACACACACACACACACTTAATTTAAATTAAGTCCCACAGAACTAGAAATACTGTCTCAATTTAAAGTAAAATAAAATGTAAAAGAGTGCAGTGCTAAGTGCAGTTATGAAAATGTTTTAAAATATGACACCTTCCCTGTCTCCCCCACATACAGAAGGCACATCGAGAGATTTAAATAGAATTTGAAATTGGCCGGGCAGTGGTGTCTCATGCCTTTATTCCCAGCACACAGGAGGCAGAGGCAGGTGAATCCCTGGGAGTTAGAGGCCAGCCAGGGCTTCAAGAAAGGAGCTAGTTCCAAGAACAGCTAGGACTGTTATGCAGGGAAACCCAGTCTCGAAAAACAAAACAAAACAAAATTGAAATTAAACTACATGTACAAGAATTTAATTGAACAACATACGAAACACAAAGCTGGGTTGCTGTGGTACACCCCTTTTCTTCTATCATCTAAGAGACAGAGGCAGGTGGCCCTCCTTGAATTGGAGACAGGTTGTATAGAAAAGACCCCATACCAAATTACAAAAATGTATACATGTTGAACCAAAAGAAAAAAAAAGAAAGAAAGAAAGAAAGAAAGAAAGAAAGAAAGAAAGAAAGAGAAAAGAAAGACAGAAGATTAAAAGCAAGAAAATGAAAAAACCACGGAACAAAGGAAGGCAGTGCTGGGGGCCTGGTTGGTGGTTGAGAAGGGAGCCCTGGCCTAGTTACATCCTCTGCCATGTCTGCTGTGACCCCAGCACCCCATTCCTCAGGAGCTGTAAAGGGTCTGAGAATAAAATGACCTTTTTTTATTTTTTTCTGTCTGAAGTGAAAATGTTCTAAACAAACAATTCACTGTGTCAATATTCCTGGAAATGATGTCCAAGTCGGAATTTTTCGTAGCATTTCATGGCTGTTTTAATTTTCTCTGCATCTCATCATGTCTTTCTCTAAGCAGGCCCAGGAACGATAAGAGCCTGTAGCTGATCTAGGAGATCGCCCATGGCAGGGGCCCTGGCCTCCACCCCTGTCCCCTGAGGGCACGGGGTAGGCGTGGGACTCCAGATTTTACAGACTAGGAATATTCAAGGTCGCCAGCCCTTCCTAACAGCCAGAACTCCTTGCTGAACCAGTCAAGGGTGAGGCTACAACTTGATCGGTCTGCTTAGGTATACATATTTTTGTTACCGTTGTTTTTGGAAAAGGTATCCAAGTGGGAATTTTTCCATGACTGTTTTGGTTTTCTCACACTTGGACTTTTAGTTTGAGAAGTGGGGTGTGGGGCTGTACAAACACAACTGTGAAAAAGATCCCCAAGAAAGGAAGCAAGTGGTTGTTATGGTGAAATGTCTTTGAAAGGCATTCAGGTGGCAAGAAACTGCCTTTGTTGCCTCCCTCCCTCCCTCCCCCACCCCCCAGTTCCTCCCTCTTAACAAGTCATAATTGTGGCAGCCCCTTGGCCCACATAGTCCTTTCACTGTTCCTGATTGATCAGACACACTCTTTGTTTTATTTTTTAATTTTTGAATTGTGGTTGAAGTCAATGAATTGAGCTCTTAGATTATTATTATTATTATTATTATTATTATTATTATTATTAGTGGTTTTTCTACCTTGGGGTTCCCTGTGTATCCTTGTTTGCCCTGGAACTCACTTTATAGACAAGGCTGGCCTTAGACTCACACAGATCTAGCTGCCTCTGCCTCTACCTCTGCCTCCTAAACACACTTCTTTTTCAAGACAGGGTTTCTCTGTGTCTGTCATTTGCCTGTCCTGAAACTCACACTGCAAAACAAGGTAGCCTCAAACTCACAGCAATCTGTCTGCCTCTGTCTCTCCTGATCTGAGGGCCGAGAACTGAGAATAAAGAAATGCACTGCCACCATTACCCAGATGGATATTTTTTTTTCCAATGGTGGGCAATGGGACTTATAAATTTTCTCAAAGGACTGAGATCACTGTGTGCCAGGTGTTCTGTAAGGGTGTTTTTTTGTTTGTTTGTTTGAGGGAATTCTCTCTCTCTCTCTCTCTCTCTCTCTCTCTCTCTCTCTCTCTCCTCTCTCTTTCCTCTCTCTCTCCCTCTCTTTCACTCTCTCTCTTTCGCTCTAGATCTTTGCTTTGTCCCATTCCTCATGGGAACTTCTCTGTTTTTCTTGAATTTTTTCCCCTCAGTCTGTCTTTCACATTTCGTTTCTTTTCCTTTCTTTTCTTTTCTTTTCCTTTCTTTTTTTCTTTTCTTTTGAACCCTCTCACCCTTGACAGGAGCCTAAAGGTTTATGGTATCTTTCTTTGCATGTATAGCTGGAGAATCTGGAGACACTGCATTCAAATCATGGTGCTCTAGAGGCTAGGAGACAGAAAAAGAAATGGACCTTGAAAATATGCCTCATGGTGTCTACCATCTTGTTGAGGTCAGCTCTCATGGTGGTTACCAAAGGCAGCCTTCTAAAAGCTTTCATCTTGGTGAAGTTAACAGCCATGCTGTCTTGTCTGCAAAGGGCCTTCACTAAAATAGTTTGAATTGTAATCCCCCCCACATATACATAAACATAGACACAGACACACACACACAGACACACACAGACACACACACACACACACACACACACACGCACACACGCACACAGGCACACACTCTCACACACGCACTCACGGGGATAGACATGGGAACACTGAGAAAAACAAATAAAATCTGAAGTTAAACTCAATGTACGAGAGAGTCAGAAATCACAAAATAAATGAAATAAAACAATGCTACGGGGTGGTCTCATATAGAACTGTCATGCATTTGGCAAAGAAATACTGCCAGGGGATTTTGATTTTTAATGTTATTCATGTCCTCTTCATGGACAAGGAAAGTATCAGAAGTGCAGAGATGGAATTTCTGAAATTACCAGAAACCACAGGGTGGAGATCTAGTGCACTCTCTTGGTGAATGGAAGTGGGTGCAGAGAGAGTGCTCATGCATTAAAATAATACAGTATTCTTTTTCCTAAATTAAAGAAACAAACAAGGGCTGAAGAAATAGCTCAGAGTTTAAGAGAACTGGCTCTTCTTCCAGAGGTCCTGAGTTCAATTTTCAGGAGAGATATCTCAGTTCAATTCCCAGCACCCACATGGCAGCGCATAAGTGATTGTAAATGCTGTTCCTGGGTGATCTGACACCCTCACACCATTGCACATGTAATGAAATTAAGTAAATCACAAACATTTCTTCTCTCTGGCTTTGGAGCCTGTCCTGGAAGTAGCTTTTGTAGAATAGGCTGAGAACCAGGAATAAAAGAATGCGCCGCCACCACCACCCAGCTAGATGGTTTTAATTTTTAGAATGGTGGGCAATGAGACTTATAAATGAGGCTGAGGTGGTTTTCTCACAGGACTGAAGTGAATGCTCTCTCTCTCTCTCTCTCTCTCTCTCTCTCTCTCTCTCTCTCCCATTCTAGATCTCTATTTTGTCCCACTCCTCATGTTTTCTCTTTTTCTTGATTGTTTCCTTCAGTCTGCCTTTCACATGTATTAAACTCAATGTGCGTGGAGAGAGAAACCAAATATGAGATTCAAAATACAGCCAGGGTTGGCAGGTAGTGGAGCAGGCCTTTGACTCTGGCACTTCATTCAACCTGATTTGTTGGTTTTTTTTTTTCTTGACTTCTCTGTAAACATTCTTGTTGGAATTGAGAAATTGCTGATTTGAACTCAGGCAATTTCATGTAATAGTCCTGACTGTCCTGGAACTCACTTTTAAAGATCAGGCTATCTGTTTGTTTTTGTCTTGTTTTCTTATTTTCTATCTGTAAAACACCATTGAAGAGCTTGGTGGCTCTTCCTGAAGAAGTGAGTTCCATTCCCAAGACCCACATGGCAGCAGCACATAAGTGACTGTAAATCCAGTTTCAGGATGATCTGACACATTCATGCCACTGCACGTAAAATAAAGTTAAATAAACCATAAAAAATTCTTTAATGCTGGAGAGATGATTCAGCAGTTAAGAGCATTGCCTGCTTTTCCAAAGGTCCTGAGTTCAATTCCCAGCACCCAGATGGCAGCACATAAGTGATTGTAAATGCAGTTCCGGGGTGATCTGACACCCTCACACCATTGCACATATAATGAAGTTAAGTAAATCACAAACTTTTCTTCTCTCTGGCTTTGGACCCAGTCCTGGAAGTAGCTCTTGTAGAATAGGCTGAGAACCGGGAATAAAGGAATGCGCCGCCGCCACCACCCAAGTAGATGGTTTTAATTTTTAGAATGGTAGGCAATGAGACTTATAAATTTCTTCAAAGGACTGAGGTGGTTTTCTCACAGGACTGAGGTGAATGCGCTCTCTCTCTCTCTCTCTCTCTCTCTCCCTCTCTCTCCCATTCTAGATCTCTGTTTTGTCCCACTCCTCATGTTTTCTCTTTTTCTTGATTGTTTTCTTCAGTCTGCCTTCACATGTATTAAACTCAATGTACGTGGAGAGAGAAATCAAATATGAGATTCAAAATACAGCCAGGGTTGGCAGGTAGTGGAGCAGGTCTTTGACTCTGGCACTTCATTCAACATGATTTTTTTTTCTTGACTTCTCTGTAAACATTCTTGTTGGAGTTGAGAAATTGCTGATATGAATTCAGTCAATTTCAGGTAATAGCCCTGCCTTGGCTGTCCTGGAACTCACTTTTAAAGATCAAGCTATCTGTTTGTTTTTGTTTTGTTTTTTTTTGTGTTCTATCTGTAAATCACCATCTCTTCTCTTGAATGTGTTCACCTTGGTAAAGTCAAAGGCCACCCCACAGACACACAGAGTCACCCACCCACACACACACACACACACACACACACACACACACACACACACACAGAGAGAGAGAGAGAGAGAGAGAGAGAGAGAGAGAGAGAGAGAGAGAGAGGCACACCTAGAGACACACCAATACATTTGTTAAATTAAAGGAAGGCCTGGAGAGATGGTTTGGTGGCTCTTCCTGAAGAAGTGGGTTCAATTCCTAGGACCCACATGGCAGCAGCACATAAGTGATTGTAAATCCAATTTCTGGATGAACTGACACATTCATGCCACTGCATGTAAAATAAAGTTAAACAAACCATAAAAAATTCTTTAGGGCTGGAGAGATGGCTCAGTGGTTAAGAGCATTGCCTGCTCTTCCAAAGGCCCTGAGTTCAATTCCCAGGAACCACATGCTGGCTCATGAACCATATGTAATGAGGTCTGGATCCCTTTTCTGGCCTTCAGGCATACACAGAGACAGAATATTGTGTACATAAATAAATAAATATTAAAAAAATAAAAAAACCCACAAATCTTTTTAAAAAATTTGGAATTAAACTAAGTTCTACACAACTGGAAAGACCGTCTCAAAGCAAAGTAAAATAAAATGTTCTGAAATAAGACACCTTCCATGCCCCACCCCACACAGGGAAACACTTGGTGCAGACCAAGAGAGATGAACAAAATGTGAAATTAAACTAAATGTACAAGAAATTAACAGAACGTGATACTAAACACTGAGCCGGGGTGTGGGGATGCACTCCTTTCATTCTTTCATCCAAGAGACATAGAAACTCGTTTTGATGTACATTTCTCTGATGACTAAGGATGTTGACCATTTTCTTCAGTGTCTGTCAGCCATTTTAGATTCCTCCATTGAGAGTTCTCTGTTTAGGTCTGTACTCCATTTTGTCAATTGGATTCTTTGTTCTTTAGATGACCAATTTCTTGAGTTCTTTGTATATTGTGGAGACCAGACCTCTGTCTGATGTGGGGTTAGTGAAGATCTTTTCCCATTGTGTAGGCCGTCGTTTTGTCTTGTTGGCCATGTCCTTTGCTTTGCAGAAGCTTTTCAGTGTCAGGAGGTCTCCTGTATTCATTTTGTTTCTCTCGGTGTCTGTGCTACTGGGGTTATATTTAGGAAGCGGTCTCCTGTGTCAATGTGTTCAAGTGCATTTGATATTTTGATATCCATATTTTTTTATTGTGGATGAAGTCAATTATTTGAACTCTCAAATATTTTTATTGTTATTATCTGTTTGTTTATTTGTGGTTTTTCAACTTAGGGTTTCCTTGTGTATCCTTGTATGCCCTGGAACTCACTTTGTAGACAAGACTGGCCTCAGACTCACAGAGATCCATCTGCCTCTGCCTCCTAGTGCAGGGATTAAAGGCATGCACTGAACACCATTTTTTTTAAACAGAATTTATCTGTGTCATTTTGCCTGTCCTGAATCTCAGTCTGCAGAACAAGGTAGCCTTACACTCGCAGTGACCTGCCTGCCTTGGGCTCCCTGATCTCTGAGGTGTTTTATCATCTCTCTGAGTCTCTGCCTGGCTATCAATTTATCTATTAGTTTACTTATTTTTTTGTTGTTGTTGTTATTTTCTGAGACAGGGATTCTCTCTGGCTTTGGAGTCTGTCCTGGATTCAGACCTGGTCACAGCTGTACCTGAAACAGTGAGGCCTCTTGCAGGGAATCCACAGAGCCTCTGCCCATGGCTCTCCAGGAGAATCCACTCTCTCCCTTTCCCCCAGCCCCAGCCAGGGCTGCCGGCTACATCTCAGGCAGGCATAGGTGGCGGGCACTCTGACTATCCAGGATGTGACAGGCACAGACACACAGAGAAGCAGGGAGGAGTGTTACCCACTCTCTCACTAAATACAGGCAAGCAGGAGGAACAATGAAAACAATCAGAACTGCAGAGAATTTCCAGAAACCACATGGTGGGGATCTAGTGCCCTCTTCTGGTGACAGGGAATACATCAGAGATTTGGATTCTTGTGCTCCTGAGACCTACCCCAATGTAATACTGACAATGCCCTATTAGACCCTATATATCACATATAGGCTTGCTTGATATCACACACGTACACTGTCTGCGTTGCTGCCTGCCCACCTTCCTCTGTGACCCCTGGGAGAGAGCCTGGTACCATCAGAAGACAGAAGATGGGGTTTGGGTCTCTCTCTCTCTCTCTCTCTCTCTCTCTCTCTCTCTCTCTCTCTTTCTGTCTGTCTCTCATCTATTCTTCCATCTATGTATGCATCTATTGATTTATGTAATAGATTTTTTTGTTTGTTTGTTCTTTTTTTGTGACAGGGTTTCTCTCTAGTTTTTGAGTCAGTCCTGGAACTCGCTCTTGGAGACCAGGCCGCGTGCTGGAACTAAAGTCATGCATCATCACTTCCCGGTTAGAAGCCTTTGTAAAACGTGGGCAATTAGAGCTAAAAATTTCCTCATAGGACTGATTTTACTGTGTGCCAGGGTTAGTGTAGGGCTTTGCTTTAATTTTCTTGAGTGAATCCCCCCCCCACCCCAACACCCGTCTCTTATTGTAGAGCTCTGTTTCATCTTCCATGAGCTCTGAGGGCACTTGGCTTGAGTATGATACACACAGAGACTTACTATTAAGGAAAGTTTAAGATCAAGATCCTTTCCTAACTCTGTGACCTTGCAATAGAGAAGTTTCAAAGGGTGTGCCTACAGCTCCACTGGACTTCTTTGATGGGCCTTTATCTGTTGCCTTTCCTGTAAACATTCTTGTTGGAGTTGGGAAATTGCTGATTTGAACTCGGGCAATTTCATAGAATAGCTCTGGCTGTCCTGGAACTCACTTTTATAGACCAGGCTGACCTTTTGGTGACATTCTATTCTTTTTTTCTTCCTCTTATTTTCTATCTGCAGTCCACATTGGTGTAATGACAGTGCACCTGTATATTCACTGCTCTGATCCTTTCTCTCCTTCCTTCCTTCCTTCCTTCCTTCCTTCCTTCCTTCCTTCCTTCCTTTCGTATGTCTGTCCACTCCCGAAAACCCAAAAATGTCTAGCCTCCCAACGCAATTAAAAATAAGTCAATTAAAATAAATAACCTGGCATTTATAAAAGGAGGGAAGGAGGGAGGGAGGAAGGCAGGCAGGCAGTGCTGGGGGCCTGGATGATGGTTGTGAAGGGAGGAGCCCTGGCCTAGTCGTCTCCTCTGCCACGTGTGTCACCCCAGTCAGACCTCAGGAGCCTTCTCTAAAGGGTCTGAGAAGCTGCTTCCATGTTTCTGCCTCTGGGTATTTATTGATCTATTTATTTATTTTTCTGGTTTATGTGGGAGGGGAAGGGGAAGCCGAAGCCTTGTCCTACGGGCTCCATGCTGTCACTCAGTCAGTACTGTCTCGTCAACGCGCGTGTGAGGGCCCGTGTCTGTCATGCCAGCAGCACTCAGAAACTGAAAGTACAAGGATCAGGAGATCATCTTCATCGCGGTGGGAAATAGACCCTCCACCAGAAATCCATCAAACGACCTTTTAATTTTCTCCGTCCTAAGTGAAAATGTTCACAACAGATCCGCATGACCCTATTATTCCTGGAAATGAAATCCAATGGAGATATTTTAAAACACACACACAAACAAACACATTATTCCACGACTGTTTTCGTTTTCTCTGACTCGGTATTTAGTCTGAGAAGTAGGTGCCGGGGGTGTGGGGAGTGGTGTGGAGAAAAAGAACTGCAAGCAAGCAAGCAGGCAAGCAAGCAGGCAAGCAAGCAAGCAAGCAAGCAAGCAAGCAAGCAAGCAAGTAAGCAGTGGCCAAGGTGAAGTCTATGTCTTTGAAAGGAGACTCGGATGGCAGGAGACTGCCTGCCATGGCCACCTCCCTCCCTCCCTCGGTCCTCGGTCTCCCTCAGTCCCTCGGTCTCTCCCTCTCACCGTGCTCTAAGTGTCGCAGCCCCTCGACTGGCCCACTTAATACTGTCACTGATCGTGGAGACGCACTCTTTGTTTCCCGTGAGCCTCCCTCCCTCCCTCCCTCTCCACGAGGGAGAGCGATTGGCCTGTTTTCCTAGCTAGCTGCCTGTGGTCTCGGTTTCTCCTTTCGTTTTCGTAGCCTGAGCGTCCGTGGCTCCTCCCGAACGTCCGTCCCGGCCAGCCCGCGTTCACCCATGTTCGGGGATGGGGTGTGGGGGAACCGACGACGGGGAGTCCCCTGCCCTGTCGTGGGTGCGTGTCACCTCCGGGCGTGAGCGTGGGAGGACACTCTGTCGCGCCAGAGAAGGCTCGCGCGCCGCGGCCGAGCGAGCGAGCGAGAGCGAGCGAGCGAGCGAGCGATCTCTGTCGGTCGGGTGGGTCGTCGGGCGCCACCTAGCGGTGTTGGCCGTTTTGTGCAACGCTCCTGGTCCTCGGTCGCCGACAAGGAGGGCGAAGTGGCTTTTGTGAGGCGGAAAGAGTGACGAGAGTCCCGGCTGGCGGGCGGGCGTGTCCCGCGGTCGGTGTCGTGCTTGGGGACGGTCTCTGTGTAGGAGGTTGTGCCGGAAGAGTCGCCTATGGGTGCGTCTGGGATGGAACCGAACGAAAGCCACGGCTGGGGAGGGTGCCGGGAGACTTGAGCGGGTCGACCAGAAGGCTTGAGTCGTTCGCGTCGTCCCACCGCTAGGTGTCGGGTCCGGCCAGGCCCAGGATGGGTGAAGTACCCCGGCTTTCAAAGCTGTCTTTCCCTCGCCTTTTCTCTCTAAGAGAGAGAGAGCCCTGGGTCCCCGGCGACCCGAGGCCGAGAGGGGGCGCTGGTTGATCACGGCTCTTCCCCGCCGCCCGTGCCCGGACTCGTTGGGGGTGTCGGAGCTTTTGATTATTTTCCTCCTTGTCAGAACCCTCGGTCCTCGGCGGCGGGCCTCGCCATCCTGAGGCCGAGAGGAGGCTGTGGTCCCGGCTTTCTCTCCTCCCTGGTCCGGACTCGTTGGGGGTCTCGGAGCTTTATTTATTTATTTATTTATTTATTTATTTATTTATTTATTTTTTCCTCGGTCCTCAGCGGTGGGCCTCGCCATCCTGAGGGCGAGAGGAGACTGTGGTCTCGACGGCTTTCTCGCCTCCCTGGTCCGTACTCGTTGGGTGGCCTCGGAGCATTTTTTTCTTTTTTTTCTTTTGTTTTTCTCCTTGCCAGAACTCTCGGTCCTCAGAGGCGGGCCTCGTCGTCTCGAGGCCGAGAGGAGGCTGCGGTCACGGCTTCTCTGTTCTCTGTTCACTGGTCCCCGGTTTCCTGTACCGTCAGGTATTTTTTTTTTCTTGCCCTGCTCCATCCCTAGCGGCTGGTCGCAGGGTCCTCGGCCGGGAGGAGGCTGGGCGCCCGGCTTTGTGGCATGTCCACCTCGCTCTCTCGGTCCTTTCATGGTCATGAGGTCGACCAGTTGTTCCTTTGAGGGTCGGTTCTCTTGTTTATGGGGACATTTTTGGGACATGTCACCCAGCCTCACTTTCAGGAGTCCCCTGTGGTCTGTGAATTGCTCCCTGTACCTGGTGTCATTCTTCTAGTGGTTGCTATCTGTCCTTATTGTACCTGCAGATAGGTGCTGACACGCTGTCCTTGAAGTGGGTGACATGAAAGGACTCTGTAGGTTGCGGTCTCTTCCGAGCCTCGCTGGGTCGTTTTTCCCGTTTAACCCAACCTACGTGGCGTGTCAGGCGTTCCCGCTTCGTGGTTGTCACCCGTGCAGTTTGGATGGTGGGACTTGCCTCCCGGTGCTCTTCCCTTACCGTCCCGGTGTTTTTTTTTTTTTTTCCCAAGTTTCTTTTGGGGATCAGATGGAGCTCCCGAGTCTCCACGGACTGGGTGGGTCCCCTGTGTGCCTCCCGAGTGCACTGTTTTCTCCATCCCCAGGTTATGGAGCTCCCGAGTCTCCATGAGGCCTTGGGGGGAAGGGTGAACCAGCCCGGCCTTCTGCTGCCTGCTTTTATGTGCCTCCCGAGTGCACATACCGCTTCTTCCCCACGACCACCACCATTGTGTTTGGTTTTGAAGGTGGAGGTGTGAAGGGTTTTTTTTCCCCCCCATCCCCAGGTTGGGGAGCTCCCGAGTCTCCATGAGGCCTTTGGGGGGAAGGGTGACCCAGCCCGGCTTTCTGCTGCTTGCTTATGTGCCTCCCGAGTGCACACCTTTTCTTCCCCCGTGGCTGGCCCACTCCACTCCGCTTTTTTTTTTTTTTGGTTTCGGAGGTGGTGTGTGAAGGGTTTTCTTTTTTGTTTCTTAGGTGGCGTGTGAAGGGTTTTCTTTTTCCTTTCGGAGGTGGTGTGTGAAGGGTTTTCTTTTTTGTTTCGGAGGTGGTGTGTGAAGGGTTTTCTTTTTTTTTTTTCTTTCCTTTCGGGGATCAGCAGGCGGTGGAGCTCCCGAGTCTCCACGGACTGGGTGGGTGTCCCCAGTCCCCTGTTCCCGTGTGCCTCCCGAGTGCACTTTTTTCCCATCCCCAGGTTGTGGAGCTCCCGAGTCTCCATGAGGCCTTTGGGGGAAAGGGTGACCCAGCCCGGCTTTCTGCTGCTTGCTTATGTGCCCCCCGAGTGCACACCTTTTCTTCCCCCGTGGCTGGCCCACTCCACTCCGCTTTTTTTTTCTGGTTTCGGAGGTGGTGTGTGAAGGGTTTTTTTTTTTTTTTTTTTTTTTTTTTTTTTTTTTTGGTGGCAGTCGGTCGGGTCTGTGGTGCCCTCTCGCTCGCTTCTCCCCGGTTCCGCTTGTCGATCGATGTGGTGCTCTCGCCCTGTGTTCATTCGGGTCGGAGGCCTAAGCCGCGCCAGGCGAGGGACGGACATTCATGGCGAATGGCGGCCGCTCTTCTCGTTCTGCCAGCGGGCCCCGCGTCTGTCCTCCCCACCTTTGACTGGTGGTGTGTGGAAGGCAGGGGTGCGGTCTCTCCGGCACGAGCCCTGTGAAAGCCCCCCCGCACTCCCCGCTGTGGTTCGTGGGGGCTCCCGTGAGGCGCGTCAGGGGCTCCGGCGTCTGCCCCCCCTCGCGCGTTTCGCTCCGCCCACCGTGTGTGGCCCGTGCGGCCCTCCTCCCTCCGAGCCGGGAGAGGGTTGGCCGATGTGTGCCGCGTCACACGCCCTTCCCGAACGGGCTTTGTGTGCGCGCGCCTCGCTCGCGATCCTCGCGGTGCTCCTGGAGCGTTCCAGGCCGATCTTCAGAGGTGCCCGGTACTGAGCGGCGGCGGCGTTTCCCGTTTCTCCGACGTGTGTGCCCTCCCGCGCGCGGTCCGGCCTTCGGCGGTGTTCCTCTGCGAAGGTGTGTGTTCGTGTGGGGGTCGAGGCGAGCGGTAAGAAAGAGGCTCTCTGCGTCCGTCCCCCCCTCCGTGAGCGGGGGACGATGAACCGTCTCTCGCAAGCTCCTGTGAGATCGGGCGAGCGGCCCACCACGCGCTGCCTTCTCCCGTGTAGGCTTTTGAGCGCCGTGTGGTGGTGTTGAGCTGTCGCGGCCGGCCTTTTCTGTTCTTCTCACCGTTCGAGGTGGGTTTTAATGTTAAACGATTAGAATGCCTCCCCGTCCGGTGCAGAGCCGGTGGGTGGTGCCGGAGAGGCCTGGCTCTCGGGGGACCTAGTTTGTAGTTTATGCTTTTTCTCGGTCCGGTCCCCCCTGTCCGCGTTACGCTCGAGAATGCGCCCCCGGAAGGAAAAAGATAAAGAGAAGCCCTTACCGATACCGCAGACCCCCCCCGCCTCGCCACGTTCGAGATCATCGAGCGTCGTTTCCCCCGCTCTTGGGGCTGCCGCGGCCGGCGGCTCGTCGGGTCGGGTCCGTCCCGCCCGCCCTCAGCGAGAAAAGTGCCTTCTCTAGCGATCCGATGAAAGGGTGTGCTTGGGGTCTCCCGTCGGACCCGCCTTGGGTCGCCCCGGCCCGCCCCGTGACCCGCCCGATGCGCGTAGCTCTGGCCGGGTTCCCCTCGCCGCGTCCCGACTTTTGGGGGGGGGAACCCGAGCGTTTGTGTGCCCGCTGCGGCCCGCGCCTCCTCGCTCCGAGTCCGGGGAGGAACCACGCGGGGCAAAAGAGAGCGTGCCGTGACGCCGGCGTGCCGTGCCGGAGCCTGGGATGTTGTTACCCGTGGTCGGGGGACGAAGGGGCCCGCGTCGTGCGCGCGCCCGAGCGCCGCGGGACCCCCCCCGGTCACCCCGCTCCCCCGAGGGGGATGGTGTGCGCACGCCTCGGGGCGCGGAGCCGAGCGGGAAGAGCGGGGCTGGGTGGCGGTGGGCTCCCGGGTCCCACCCGTCCGCACCGTCCGTGCCCGCCGCGAGCGGTCCCTCCCGCGCTTCCCCGTCTTTGCCGTTCCCGCGTCCGCGGCCTCGCCGTGCGCGTCGCGTGCGTGTGTGTCGCTCGTTGCGGCGTGCCGTGTGGAGTCGCCTCGCTCCCCCTCTCCCCGGCAGCGTTCCCACGATCGGGGAGCAGCGGTGACCCGTCCCTCCTCGGGGCCGGGGATCCGGTTCTGGCGTCGCGGGCCCGTGACCTCTCTCTCGGGCGCGGCCTTTGGAGAAACGGCGGTCGGTCGTCTCCGGCGCGTCGCCGGACGCGTCGGGGCCCGTCGCCGCCGGAGGTCCTTCGGCGGCGGCGGGCGCGTCTGTCTCGAAGGTGGGGTCTGTGCGAGTGGGGAAAGAAGAGGAGGCCCCCGCGCGTTTCGGGGAACCTCGCGAGGGAAAGAGGCTTAGCGGGCGTCGTCCGCGGTCTGCGGCTGTTGACGGTGGGTCCGTCGGCCGAGGTGCGTCTGGGGACTCTTCCGGCCCCGTCGTCCGTCCTCCGGGAAGGGCGCTCGCGTCGCACGTGTGGGGAACCGCCATCCGCGCCGGGTTGGGCGCCTGGCGGCGAGATACCCCAGCGTGTTGCGCGCCCGCTCTCCTCCGGTTGCCGGCGGCGGGGGCTCCGGTCGATGACTCTCCCCGTCCCTGAGGTCCGGCCCTCCCGAGCGTCGTGGGTCCGCGGTGCGCCGTCCCCCCTCACGTCCCTCGAGGGGGAAGACCGTCCGCGTGGTCGTCGCCTCTCCTTCCCTTCCGCCTCTCCCCGCCGCGTTTCCGAGCACGCGCGCGGCCCGGCTTTTTTCCACGGGGTCCCGGTCCCCTCCGCCTCCGCGTCTCGCCCGGGGGCGGCCGCCGTCCGCTTCTCCCGCCGAGCCCGTTGGCGCGGTCGTCGTCGCCCGCCTCGCCGGTTCCCGGTCTCTCCCGACCCCGCCCGGAGGGTCAGGGATCACCCCGTCCTCCCCGGCGTTGCGCCTCGCTGTCGCGCGTGTGTAGGGGGGGCCCGCCGCGGCCCCACACCCGCCCCCCGGGCCCCCGCCCGCGGCCGTCGGCCCGGAACCTCGGCGTGGTCAGTAGGCGCGGTGTGTCGCGCGGGAGCGCGTGCCGTCTGGCGGCGGCTCGGCGGTTCCCGGCGGGTGGCCTCTCCCGGTTCGGTCCGCCCGCCGCCCTCCTCCCGTCGCGTCCCGCTCGTCCGTCCGCGTCCCGTCGTCGTGCGCGCTCTCT